>NC_046160.1:75703454-76003454 GCF_011064425.1 Rattus rattus
CTCTGGTCATGGAAACCACCACTAAAGGTAGTTTTCCCTGTGAGACTCTCATGGAACTTTTAATTTTCAAATGGATAGCAGTTGGAGAAAGTTTTTAGGTTAATAATGGGAGCATATGCACACTTCTCCATTCAGCTCTATGTCACCTATAGACAAGTGCAGGGCCTGGGCATGCTGCTTTAGTCTCTGTGAGTTTATATATACATCAATCAAAATCAAACTGAGTTATAGGATCATATTTCCTCCTATCCTATCTGGCTCTTATGTTCTTTCCATTTCCTTTTTAAGAGTATCACAGAGTAATGAGGTGAGGCATGTTATGCAATCATTATATTCAGGCTGAGAGTTCCAATGTGTCTTTCTCCTGCATATTGCCCTTCAGTGTGTCTCTGTATGTGTTCCCATTTGCTGCAAGAGTAATCTTCACTGTGGCTGATCGAGGCATTGATCTATGAGTATAGCAGAATGCCATTTGGAGTCATCGTATTAATCTATTCTTTTAGTAGAGCAGTAGCATTTAGTTTTATTCTCAGCCCTGAGATATGTAGTCTAGGGTTCTTGGACCCTTGCACACTTTAGGATACGGGTTCCAAATTGTGGAGTGGACCTGGAGTCAAACCGGTTATTGATGGTTACTTCCACAAAATTTGTGCCATCTTTGGACGAGCATGTCTGGCAGGTAAAACACCACTGTAGATGAAAGGTTATGTGGCTGGATTGGTGTTTATATTTCTCCTTTGTAGCTAGATTTGTGTTTACATGTCTCCATTGGTAGTGTAAGAGTACCTTCCTGGTGTGGTTTGCCCTGGAGTTATCTGTATTTTGATGCTAATTCCACTGCCCCAAGGACAGCTGCCTAGTCACATCCTCAGGAATCAGGTGATTTCACCAGAACCTTCTCCCCATTGAATTTGTAAAATACAGGTGAGAGGCAGGTACAGAATAGAAGAAGGCCTGTCACTGGAGGAGAAGGAAGGATGGGTGGGAGAGAAGTTTGAAGAGAGAGGAGACTGGAAGGAGAGAAGCTGTGGCAAGACAATATGGCGGGTGACGTTAAGATTCTATGCTGTACCTTTACAGGTTGTTGCAAATGTTCTTAAGAGATAGATGGTACAGGGATTTGTATGTTTAGGTGGGCAATTATATCTTACCAATTGGGTCAAAGATTATTGTTTTGTGTGTTCTTTTATGTGACCATTTGAGTGTAGCAAAGTGTGTGGCTGCAAGAGACACTGGGCTGTCAAGGAGTTGGAAGGTGTTTCCACCAAGATATCTAGCAAATATCTTGGGGCACCACCGTGCTGGACCTAAGGAGGTAAAAGACAACCATACTTTTTTATTTTTTTTATTTTTACAACACCACCTTCCTATAGCAAAGACTGTTGTACACAAGGGGAAAGTATTGATGTAGGTAACAGCTAGACTTCTCCATATTTAATGAGTTTCATATATATTGTCTTCAACAATGGGAACTTGCTGTCAGTTTGTGTTGAGTAACCTAAAGATGCTCCAATATACAAAAAGGATACATGCTCCACTAAGTTTATAGCAGCCTTACTTATAATAGCAAGAAGCTAGAAAGAACCCATATGTCCTTCAACAGAGGAATAGATAAAAACAAAATTGTGGTACATCTACACAATAGAGTACTATTCCTCTATGAAAAACAATGACTTCATGAAATTCGTAGAAAAATGCATGGAAGTAGAAAATACCATCCTGAATGAGGTAACCCAATTACAGAAAAACACACATGGTATGCACTCATTGATAAGTGGATATCAGCCCAAAAGCTTTAATTACCCAAGATACAATCCACAGAACCACATGAAGCTCAAGAAGAAAGACAACCAAAGTGTGGATGCTTCAGTCCTTTTTAGGAGGAGTTATGGAGACAAAGTTTGGAGCAAAGACTGAAGGAATAACATGTAGAACCTGCCCAACTTGGGATAGAGCCCATATGCAATCAGTCACCAAACCCAGATATTATTTCTGGTGCCAAGGAGTGCATGCTGACAGAAGCTTGATATAGCTGTCTCTGAGAGGCTTTGCCAGAGCATGACAATACAGACATGAATGCTTGTGCCAACCATTGAACTGAGAATGAGGTCCCCATTGGAGGAGTCAGAGAAAGGATTGAGGAGCAGAAGGGTTTTTAACCCCATACGAGCAATACCAATCAACAAGACCTCCCAGGATCTAAACCACAATCCAAAGAGTACACATAGACAGATCCATGGCTCCAGATGCATATGTAGCAGAGGATGACCTGACCTTGTTGGGCACCAAAGGAAGAAGAAGCCCTTGATTCTGCCAAGGATAGATCCCCCAGTGTAGGGCAATGTCAGTGTGGGGAGGCAAGAATGGGTAGGTGGTTGGGTGGGGGAAAGGGATAATATTTGAAATGTAAATAAAAATATTCAATAAAAAATAAAATTAAATGAGTTAAATAAAAAGAAAGAAAGAAAGGAAGGAAGGAAGGAAGGAAGGAAGGAAGGAAGGAAGAAAGAAAGAAAGAAAGAAAGAAAGAAAGAAAGAAAGAAAGAAAGAAGGAGAGAGAGAAAATACCCTGAGTTGTTTGGGAATTCTCCTGGATTATTTGCCCAACAACTCAATTAGATGTAATCAAATGGTATTGACAATACTTGTACACTTGACATTTTGATCCCATACTATTTAGCAGTTTCATTTAGATTACATTCAAATATAGTGCTGGCAATTTTTAGCATTAAACTTGACTATATCTGGAATTAACTAAAATCCAAATAGCTGGACACACCTGTGTGCTATTGTTTTCTTCATTAAATAATTTGAAATGGGAAATACTCTCCTAATCTAGATCTTTGAGGTGGTAAAATGAAGCTTTAATCTAAATCTCTTGAGGTAAAGATCCATCTTGTATCTGGATCACACCTTGTGCTGGTAGTTATATAAAGGACTTGGAAGAAGGAGGGTTGGGATTTGGCTCAGTGGTAGAGCGCTTGTCTAGCAAGGGCAAGGCCCTGGGTTCGGTCCCCAGCTCTGAAAAAAAAGAATAGAAAAAAAAAAAGGACTTGGAAGAAGGAATGTTGGTGACATTTTGCCTCCTTTCTTTCAATATCTGAAACAAGTCTGTCACTTTACTGGCACTAAATACTACTTTTTTGGAATTCTAGAATATACTGAGTACCAGTTGAGACACATAGACTTGTGGCCAAAAAACTTTTGAATTATTGGATCTTCCATTAATATCAGCCATTGTTAGGTTAGCTGGAGGATAAGCCATTCTAATAAATTCTAATAAATATCATATGTATATATGGAATGAGATCAATTTTATAAGTTCTGTCCTTCTTAACATTTACCTTGATTAATACAGATTTTGATACCAGAGGTGATTCTATAGCAGTTGTTTTCACCCTGTTTGTCATGACCACTGTGATGTTGCATCTCAGATACCTTGCACATCAATCATTTATCTTATGATTCATAATAGTAACAAAATTACAATAATTAAGTAGCAGTAAAATAATTTTATTATTGGGAGTCACCACAACAAGAGAAATTGTAGAAGTGTTGCACAGCATTAGAAAACTTGATAACAAAACTTCTAGTGCAATAAATGTACAAGGATGCTGTTGTAAGTATCTAGAATAGGTCTTCCAATTTGTCAATACATACAGTTAATGATTTATCATCTCTTGGGAGCTCAGAGAATATAGAACATCCACAGTGTGAACTTTCTTATGAACTTAAAGAGACGAATACATTGAATACCCTGACTCATGAATTATGAGAGAGTAAATAGATTCAGTGACTTTGTATATAAACTCTTTACAACTTGTGGAAAAATAAGGAAAATAATGATGCCAGTTGGTTGCTCTTAGCATCACTGGATAAATTGACAAAGATAGAGATGGGATTTATCATAAAATTAACAACATCTATCCTTTTAGAATATGGTAAATGACAACAATTAATACAGTGATAAAATTGTTGGACTCCAGATTGGATTAAACAATGTAAAGGTTTCTAAGTGTGTCTGGAAACATACCTTGCTCCAGCAAAGATCAAGTTGAGGAAATTCAAACCAAAATACTCATTGTACAGTTGGCTGAATTACAGTGAAAATTCAAATTCGGGCCTTGTACACTGAAGACTGGTTAAAAGCATTAATTGGTAAAAAAAAAAAAAATGGGATTCTGCAACCTGGGATGGGGTGTGTAGGAGGATTCTATTGAAGCCTAAGAACTTTGAACTCTCAGAGTTTCAAGGCTTTTTCTCAGCCAAGGAAGAAGTCTCTCCACCCTCATTTGAAGACATAATCCCAACTTCATCCCAGAAATATTGCCTTTTACATCTTTGCCTAAGGAAATTAATCTTACATTGTCTGCTAAACCAATAATAATTTTCTCTGAAGATGACAGGCAAGACAATACTGATGTCCTTCAGGGATCACCAATAATTGCCTCTAGACTTACAACCAGACTTAAGTCTAAATAGCCATCTAGAGAGGCAATAGAAAGTGAATTCCATGAGGAGGTACATTACAATATTAAAACTCTTAATGAGTTTGCTAATCAATTCAAGCAGAAATCTTGCAAATATGTCAGAATGAATTTTAACGGTGTGGGATAGTGGAAAGAACATAAATCTAGATCAGGCTGAGTTTGTTGATGTGTACACACTGAGTGGAAATTCTAGGCTTACTATGGTCTCTTGCATAGTTTTAAGACAAAGGGAGTCAAAAGTTTGTTTGATGGTTACCTGAGGCACTTGTGAAGAGAAAGCCTGAAAAGGGTTTGAAGATGTTTGATGTCCATTGGCTTAGTATTGATGAAAGTATTTTAAAACTCAGGGAAATTGGAATGGTAAACTGAATATACTGTGTAAGACCCATTGCTCAAGAATGAGAAGGCCCAGAAAACATCCTCTTTACTAATCTTATAAAAAAAAATGGAAAAGGGTGCAAACACATTTGAAGAGCTTTTTTTGTTGCCCTTTTCCTTATGCCACACCTTAAGGTTGGAGACACTGCGGCTCAGTTGATTGAATTAAATGCACAGGGTTTAATTGGCCTGCAAAGTACCAGAGCCAGGTGGCATTACTGAGTTGTCAAAGGCAAGGCAATAATAGCTATTATAATGGGCAGCATAGACAAAGCAATGTTCATAATGGCTTGACCCATAATGGTAGCATAATGGCAAAGTGGTAGCATGACTTGCATGAACCTTTGCTATTTATTGACAGTCTATTATGGTGTTTCCAGGCATGAAATGGATAAGAATCCCCCTACATTTTTGTTTTGTGTAAGTGAAAAAGATTCTCAAATAAAAGAAAGGCTAGATTGGATCATGGCAAACAGGAATCTCAGTACAGAAAATAATTTCAAGATGAGCCATTTTGTAGATCTTAAATCCCTTGGTTGAAGAAGCAGCTAAGTTTTCATGAGAAAATATCTTAATAAAATATCTAATCAAGTTTTGACTCTCAGTAGGTCCAATGCTGCTCATCCTGTGGTTATTTCTCCAGTTATAGAGTACACCATTGGGATGGATATTCTTAGAAGTTGGCAGAATTCTCCTATTGGTTCCCTGATCTGTGGAATGAGAGTATTATGGTTAGAAAGGTTAGGTGGAAGCCTTTAGAGTTGCCTCTGCCAAAGAAAATAGTGAATCAATACCAGTATCATTTTCCTGGAGAATTGCAGAAATCAGTGCCACCATAAAGGACTTGAAAGATGTATGGGTGGTAGTTGCTAGCACAGCATTCTTTAACTCTCCTATCTGTCCACTATAGGAGACGGAAGGAACATGAAGAATTGGCAGCTGACTATCAAAACTCAATCAAGTAGTGACCCCAGTTGTAGCTGCCCAGGTGTGATATCTGTACTTGAGCAGATTAACACATTTTCTGATACATGATATGGTGCTTATAATCTAGCAAATGACTTTTTACCTCATACCTCATAAGAATCACAAGAAAACATGTAATTTTGCTTAACAAGGCCAGCAGTATAATTTATAATTTTACCTCAAGTATAGATTAACTCTCTAGCTCTGGGTCATAACTTAGAATGGATCATTATTGTCTCTCTCTTCTACCAAATAGCATACTACTGCAGTATATGAATGACATTATACTGACTGGACAAAGTAAGAAGTAGGTAGCAAGCACTTCGGACTTTTTGGTAAAACATATGACCATCAGACAATGTAAAATGAACTCAACCCAAAATCAAGGACCTTCTACCTCAGTTCAGTGGTGTGGAGTGATACTGTTTCTTAGATTAAGGATGTTATTGCACTTGGTCCTCCTATGACCAAGAAGGAAGCACAATGAGTAGTTACTCCTTTGAATTCTGGAGACAGCACATTCCTCATTTGGGTATGTTGTTTCTTCCCATATGCCAAGTGACTTAGAAAATTATGCATTTTGTGTAGAGCCTGGAACAGGAGAAGTCTTTTTAATGGATGCAGGCTGCTGCGAAAGCTGCTCTATCACTTGATCCAGCAGAGTTAATGCTACTTAAGGTATAATTTATAGACAGTATCATTGATTATATCCTTTGTCAGGCACTTACTGGTGAATCCTACAATAGACTTTAGGATTTTGGAACAAGGTTCTACCATCATCTGCAGACAAGTAATTTCCATTTGAGTGATACCTCTTTGCTATTGATCCTTAGTGGAAACTGATCATTTTACAATGGACCACAACGTAATCTGTAGGGCTTCAGTTGGCCATTATGAGTAGGGTGCTGTCTATCCAGTCATAAATTAGGACATGCACAAGAACTATCCATTATTAAATGGATGTAGTAAATATGTAATCAAACCATGAATATCCAAAATACACAAGCAAGTTACATAAAGGAGTTGCCTGTGATTTGTCCTTACATTACAATGCCATTTTCTGCCAATCATGCAGTTACAGGCCCAAGTGGTATGTTCTATGATAGGCTGACAGGATGAGAAGACTAAGCCCTGGTTGACTGATGATTCTGCACTTATGCTGGCATCACCCAGAAGTAGACACCTGCAGTGTTACAATCAGTTTCTTGGATAGCCCTGAAAGACCCAAGTAAAAAGAAACCTATATAATTGTCAGAATTTCAGTCAGTACATGTGGTCATACAGTTTGTTTGGAAGGGAAAATGGCTAGATGTTTAATTATTAGATGATTCATGGGTTCTAGCCAATGGATTAGCTGGATAATCAAAGGCTTGGAAAGACTATGATTGGAAAATAGGCAAGAAAGATATTTGTGAATGAAGTATGTGGATAGATCTTTCCAAATGGGCACAGGATGTGAAATTATTAAACTTTTACCAAATTATCACATCACCTGTGAAGGAATTAATTCATAATATACATAGGATGACCCATTCTGTGGACACTGAACCTCTGTCCTCAGATATCTTTAACAATGCCCTAAGCACGCATGAACAAATTGGCCATCTTGGCAGAGAAGGAGCTTCAACAGATTTGCTTTTCCTATGTATAATGGTTCTTCTAAAACCACAATATGTGGTTTACAGAATGCCTTTTTTACAGTCATAGTATTTCACACACTATTGATCCTAGAATTCACCTTATAGACGGCAAGGTCGGACACTGGGCCCACAATAGTGGAATCCAACTGTCTTTCTATGTTCCCCACATTCTGAAGCACCTGGTTTGATAGAAAAGTGGAATGTCCTTTTGAAGACACAGTTACAGTGGCAAATGTGTAGTAGCATTCTGAAGGGCTGGAACAAGGTTCACCAGAAGGCAGTACATGTTTATTGTCCAATAGGTGGTATTGTTTCTCATATAGTCAAGATTTAAGGAGAAAAAAAGTAGTTCTACTCATTACCACCCATAGCTACTTATGAGAAAAATGTTTGCTCCCAGTTTCTATGACCTTGAGTTCACATGGCTGCAGAGGAGGCAGTGCTCCTGTCAAAAGTCACAACACACATTCCAATCAAATTGGATTCTTAGACTTTCCCCTAGCCACTTTGAGTTTCTTTTACTCTAAAACCAACAGCCTAAAGAAAGAATAAAATTTTAGCAGGGCTGCTTGAGTCAGATTACCAAGGGGAACCTGAATTTCTCCTTCACAATAGAGGTAAGAGAGTTTATGTCTGGGGTAAAGGAATTCCTTTAGTATATATCTTGGTGCTATCTTGTCAATGATTAAAGTCAATGGGAAACTTCAATGGAAAACTAATACAGGCAGGATGGCCAAAGAGCACAAACCCATCAAGATTGAAGGAAGGGGCACTCCTCCAGGAAAATATCCAAGACTTGTTGAAGTGTAACGTTATTGAGGGTGGAGAAGACAAAGAATGGGAAGTAAAGAATGATAGTTCTAAATACCACCTAAGGTCTTGAAACTAGTTACAAAAGAGAGGTTTATAATTTTAAGAATGTGTTTGCACAAATATTTATGTTTTCTTTTTGTTGATTTTATTTATTATGTGATATGAAACATCCATTAAGAGAATATTATTATATTTAATTTGAGATATTAAATTTGAGATATTAAAGAATGTCCCTCAAGAGACATTGTCACCCATGTTGTAATTTGTGTGCAGGTCTTGAATTCTATGACATTGATTGATTCTATGACATCTTATTTTTTCTTTTTAAGAACATGCTGCTTTTATTATATGGTCTGAAGTATAATTTGAAATTGGGGATATTGGTTCCTCTAGCATGATTATTATGCTTGGTTGTTTTTTGTTGTTGTTTTGTTTTTGATAGCATTGGTTTTACCACATGAATCTGAAAATTGTTTTTCAAGATCTTTAAAGAACTGTTGTAAATTTGATTGGGATTCAATTGATTCTCTAGATCCCTTTCGGTAGGATGGTCATTTCTTCAATGGTACTTCTAATGATCCAGGAACATGGAAAATTTTAACATCATCTGATACCTGTTCAATTTCTTTCCTCTTTGAGTTGAAGATATTATTGTTTAAGTATTTTATTTGCTTGGTTAGAGATAACCCAAGCTAATTTATGTTATTTGGGGTTATTGTAAAAGGTGTTGATTCCCAAATTAATTTCTCAGTCTATTTGATATATATCAAATAAAATTATATATATTTAGTCTACATTTTGGGAGTTAATCTTGAATTCAGCTACCTTGTTCAAAGTGTTATCAGCTTTAGGTGATTCCTTACTTCTTTTTTTTTGTTCTGGATTTTATAGGATATATATTTATCATCATATCATCAGTAAATAAAAAGGCTTTAACATCTTTCTTTGTAATATGTATCCAATTGATCTCCATTTGTTTTAAAATAAAAGGAGGGACATAACAACAGACACAAACAAAGTCATGAAGCCAAACATTAAAAACCTGTAATTAACCAAATTGAGGAATCAAAAATGTGTATACTTTTCTTAATACTTACCATATATCTAAGTCAAACCAAGATCAGATAACCAATTTAAACAGACTTATAACTCGTAGTAAAAAGAAGTAGTAATTAAAATCTCCCAGACAAATCAAGCCCAGGAACAGATGGTTTTAATGCAAAATTCTACCAGACATTTAACAAAAAATTAAGTCCAATACTTCTTAAATTACTATACAAAATAGAAATAGAAGGAACATTACCCAGTTAGATTTGCAAGGGAATAGTTACCTCAATACAAACCTCATAAAGACTCAACCAGGAAAGATGATTAAAGACTAATTGTCCTAATGAATATAAATGCAAAGTTTTTCAATAAAATATTTGCAAACTAAATCAAAGAACATATCAAAAGTTTCAAAGAACATTTCAAAGTTGCAAAGATGGGTCAACGTACATAAATTAAAAACAAATCCACCATGTAAATGAAATGAAAGATAAAACAAATTAATCATCTCAGTACATGAAGACAAGTCGTTTGGCAATATCCAGTATATGTTTATGATCAAATTTCTGGAGAAATTAGGGATATGAGAGGCTTCCCTAAATATAAAAAAGGTAGATTATAGCAAGCCCATAGCCAATATCAACTTAAATAGAGAATTCAAAGCATTTACACTGAGATATGGAACAAGAGAAAGTTGTCTCATTTCTTCATACCTATTCAATAATGTCCTTAAAGTATGAGTACAATAAGGTAACTATAGACTAGAACTGGCATTCTATTCTGTTGCATTTATTAGAGTAAGCCAGTCAAATATTCAAACCTTACTCAGGGCAAAGGAATATCTAGATATATAATTATAATATTCTATATATTCATGGAGGGTATTGTTTGAATCTAACTACTTCAGTATTTTTGTTTTGTATGCAAGAATGGATGTTCACTAGGCAGGAAGTTATAAGAGAGAGTATATCAATAAAATGTTCTAACTTGGATTTATAAACGTTGAGTTTATTCTCATTAGAGAAAAATGTCAAGGAAGTCTATTTACAGAAAAGTCATGGGTGACTCTTTCCATTCTGTACTTTTGTGAACTCCTAGAACTTATTATCTGAAATTTACATTAACAAATAAATGATAAAAACTTTGAAAATCTTGGTTTTATTTGTCTGTCAGTCTGCCACTAACTATATGGTCTTCTTAAGATTCCTGTATCTTTTCATTGACTTAATAAAAAATTACGTGTTTTTTTTTTTTTTTGTAATTTAGCTGAGTTTACAGCATAGCCTTGGGCTAAATTATCTTACTTTGATCTATTTTACACATGTCTGAGAAAAAAACATTATTATAGTGGAAAAACACCTTGAGGGCTTCAATTGCTGAACACAAAGGCACAGAGTGGTGAAAGAAAATTTCTACCAAGATATCAACAATACTCTCTTGGTTGCTCTGTCCTGTCCCCTACAAATATAATATATCAGCTCAAGCTGAGGCCATTATATTTGGCCCTGTTCTAAGAAGTAGCACTTTTAACCTCCCCTTATCCAAAATATTTCATAATATCCAGAATGTATAAGAAGAGAAGGGAAAATTATTCTTTATAATATAATGTTTTGTAATTAGACATAAGAAACAATAATCATGACCAAGGTTACATCAAAAGAAAAGGTTTAAGTCTCTTATAGTGCTTCTAGCATAAGAACTTTTCTCTCACTCTGCTTCTGTATATTTATTATACACGAAGGCAGAATGTTTGCTTGAACCAAAATGTCAGCTAATTTTTCTTTTATATTTGCTTTTTTGCTACAAAAATCACAGAACAGGAAGACCACAGTTTTGATTAGGCTGTGTGTAATGGAGGTAATATTAGTTTGTTAACCTAGACATCATTTTACAAGTCTGTCCAAAAGGAGGAGAGGCATAATGAATTCTTGACGTCCTTAGGGCACAAATGATTTCACCATTAAGTAGGACTGGAATTTAAAGAGAAATATATTTAGTAAGCTAGCATTTGTTTCCTTTTGGAATTCATTTCATGTCTCCATGAGGAAAGTGATTTAAACAGTTGATCATTATTTGGGGAGTAAAGAAATACAGAAATAAAAGTACTCAAAAAATGTACAGAATACCCAAGATACAGTTCACAGAACTCAAAAAGGTGAGCAAGCTGAAGGGCCCAATTGAGGACATCTCAGTTCCACTTGGGAGGGAGAAGAAAGCAACCACAGTGCAGTAGGGAGGGATGACAGGGGAGGGAAAGGAAAGGGTGGGAATAAAGGGGAACATGTTCTGGTATTGGGTGAGGTAAGAGGACTGAAGACCTGAGGGCCAGCAGAAAGAATGGAAATTGGTGACTTTGGGAGGAAGGAGGTTGGAAAGACCCTCTAGAAGAAAGAAGACCTGGAAGGTGAGAGACTCTCAGGACTCAAATGGGAGAGTAGAACCCTAGAAGAAAGGCCCTACATTGAGGAGAGGGAACTTATTGAATCCACCTCCAGCAGAAAGACAGGGCATCAAGTGAGGGATGGGGTTGCTATCCCACAGCCAAAACTCTGACCCATTTCTTCCCATCTGAAAGAAATGCAGGGATGGAAATGGAGAAGAGCCTGAGGAAAAATAAGATCGAGCATCAGGACTACAGTGGGTTCCAGCTCAAGGGGAGGCCCCAAGACCTGACATCATTACTGAAGTTATGGGGTGTTCACAAAAAGGGATCTAATGACTGCTTTCCAGAAGATCGAATAAACAGTTGAAAGAATCAGATGCAGATATGTGCAACAATCCAAGAAACAGAAGTTGCTGACCTCTCTGGTTGAATTAGGGAAAGCTAGAGGAAGCTGAGGAGGAGGGCAACCCTATAGGAGGACCAATAGTCTCAACCTGAACCCTTGAGATCTATTAGACACTGGATCACCAACCAGGCTGCATATATCAGGAAGTTTAGAGGTCTAGTGAGGTGGGTGGGGTGAGGACATCCTTGTGCAGACAGGGCAGGGGTGGAGGAGGGGGAAGGGAGGAGGTATGGGATGTGGAATCCTCAGGGAGGTGGACTGGGAGGAATAAAATCTGAGTTTTAAAAAAAAAAGGTTCTCCTAATCCAAGAGCACATCAAAACAATCATCCACCATGATCAAGTAGGCTTCATCCCAGGCATGCAGGGATGGTTTAATATCTGGAAAACCATCAACGTGATCCATTATATAAACAAACTGAAAGAACAAAACCACAGTCATGATCATTTCATTAGATGCTGAGAAAGCATTTGACAAAATTCAACACCCCTTCATGATAAAAGTCCTGAAAAGAATAGGAATCCAAGGCCCATACCTAAACATAGTAAAAGCCATATACAGCAAACCAGTGGCTAACATTAAACTAAATGGAGAGAAACTTGAAGCAATCCCACTAAAATCAGGGACTAGACAAGGCTGCCCACTCTCTCCCTACTTATTCAATATAGTTCTTGAAGTTCTAGCCAGAGCAATCAGACAACAAAAGGATGTCAAGGGGATACAGATCGGAAAAGAAGAAGTCAAAATATCACTATTTGCAGATGATATGATAGTATATTTAAGTGATCCCAAAAGTTCCACCAGAGAACTACTAAAGCTGATAAACAACTTCAGCAAAGTGGCTGGGTATAAAATTAACTCAAATAAATCAGTAGCCTTCCTCTACACAAAAGAGAAACAAGCCGAGAAAGAAATTAGGGAAACGACACCCTTCATAATAGACCCAAATAATATAAAGTACCTCGGTGTGACTTTAACCAAGCAAGTAAAAGATTTGTACAACAAGAACTTCAAGACTCTGAAGAAAGAAATTGAAGAAGACCTCAGAAGATGGAAAGATCTCCCATGCTCATGGATTGGCAGGATTAATATAGTAAAAAATGGCCATTTTACCAAAAGCGATCTACAGATTCAATGCAATCCCCATCAAAATACCAATCCAATTCTTCAAAGAGTTAGACAGAACAATTTGCAAATTCATCTGGAATAACAAAAAACCCAGGATAGCTAAAACTATCCTCAACAATAAAAGGACTTCAGGGGGAATCACTATCCCTGAACTCAAGCAGTATTACAGAGCAATAGTGATAAAAACTGCATGGTATTGGTACAGAGACAGACAGATAGACCAATGGAATAGAATTGAAGACCCAGAAATGAACCCACACACCTATGGTCACTTGATTTTTGACAAAGGAGCCAAAACCATCCAATGGAAAAAGATAGCATTTTCAGCAAATGGTGCTGGTTCAACTGGAGGTCAACATGTAGAAGAATGCAGATCGATCCATGCTTATCACCTGTACAAAGCTTAAGTCCAAGTGGATCAAGGACCTCCACATCAAACCAGACACACTCAAACTAATAGAAGAAAAACTAGGGAAGCATCTGGAACACATGGGCACTGGAAAAATTTTCCTGAACAAAACACCAATGGCTTATGCTCTAAGATCAAGAATCGACAAATGGGATCTCATAAAACTACAAAGCTTCTGTAAGGCAAAGGACACTGTGGTTGGGACAAAACGGCAACCAACAGATTGGGAAAAGATCTTTACCAATCCTACAACAGATAGAGGGCTTATATCCAAAATATACAAAGAACTCAAAAAGTTAGACCGAGGGGAGACCAATAACCCTATTAAAAGATGGGGTTCAGAGCTAAACAAAGAATTCACAGCTGAGGAATGCCGAATGGCTGAGAAACACCTAAAGAAATGTTCAACATCTTTAGTCATCAGGGAAATGCAAATCAAAACAACCCTGAGATTTCACCTCACACCAGTGAGAATGGCTAAGATCAAAAACTCAGGTGACAGCAAATGCTGGCGAGGATGCGGAGAAAGAGGAACACTCCTCCATTGTTGGTGGGGTTGCAGACTGGTACAACCATTCTGGAAATCAGTCTGGAGTTTCCTCAGAAAATTGGACATTGACCTGCCTGAGGATCCAGCTATCCCTCTCTTGGGCATATACCCAAAAGATGCCCCAACATATAAAAAAAGACACGTGCTCCACTATGTTCATCGTAGCCTTATTTATAATAGCCAGAAGCTGGAAAGAACCCAGATGCCCTTCAACAGAGGAATGGATACAGAAAATGTGGTACATCTACACAATGGAATATTACTCAGCTATCAAAAACAACGACTTTATGAAATTAGAGGCAAATGGTTGGAACTGGAAAATATCATCCTGAGTGAGCTAACCCAATCACAGAAAGACATACATGGTATGCACTCACTGATAAGTGGCTATTAGCCCAAATGCTTGAATTACCCTAGATGCCTAGAACAAATGAAACTCAAGACGGATGATCAAAATGTGAAGGCTTCACTCCTTCTTTAAAAGGGGAACAAGAATACCCTTGGCAGGGAAGAGAGAGGCAAAGATTAAAACAGAGACTGAAGGAACACCCATTCAGAGCCTGCCCCACATGTGGCCCATACATATACAGCCACCCAATTAGACAAGATGGATGAAGCAAAGAAGTGCAGACCGACAGGAGCCGGATGTAGATCGCTCCTGAGAGACACAGCCAGAATACAGCAAATACAGAGGCGTAATGCCAGCAGCAAACCACTGAACTGAGAATGGGACCCCGTTGAAGGAATCAGAGAAAGAACTGGAAGAGCTTGAAGGGGCTTGAGACCCCATATGTACAACAATGCCAAGCAACCAGAGCTTCCGGGACCAAGCCACTACCTAAAGACTATACATGGACTGACCCTGGACTCTGACCTCATAGGTAGCAATGAATATCCTAGTAAGAGCACCAGTGGAAGGGGAAGCCCTGGGTCCTGCTAAGACTGAAGCCCCAGTGAACTAGACTGTCGGGGAGGGCGGCAATGGGGGAGGGTGGGGAGGGAACACCCATAAGGAAGGGGGGGAGGAAGGGGATGTTTGCCCGGAAACCGGGAAAGGGAATAACACTCGAAATGTACATAAGAAATACTCAAGTTAAAAAAAAAAAAAAAAAGGTTCTCAAAAAGAATTTTCTTAATCTTGAGAAAGCCTTCAAGATTGATTTGATATAAATTGCTTTTTTTTAAAGTGGAACTAGATGACTATCATTGTTTCCACGTAATAATGAGCACAGAGTTGTTATTTCCATTGCAGTATAGTCAAACTTTTCTTTAACATCATTGTGTACTTCTATGTGAAATGAGATATAAAAGTGACTCTGGAAAGAAGTAGGCTAAAGGTGAGTATGTGTTCCTTCAGGATAATTTCACTTTTTACCTCATGATAAAAATTTAAACAGTACAGTGTCACTTAAAAATAATTAATATGTATCCCTAGTCCATGGCAATGATCCCTTCCCAAGAGGTTTTAGGGAATAAAAAGTGATTTGAGGGAGCCTGTTCATTCTTATACTCATCATAAGGAGAAGAAATATACCTACAGTCAATGCACTTGAATGCTTTTGTGACAGCCAAGTTTGTAGCCATGATATCAAGAGTTCCACCCCTTTGGCATGACACAAGAATAGTCTGGATTATACCATCAGAGATAGGACCCTCCAATCAAGATATAGATCCTACCCTTCATAATAATCCTTTCTGACTTTAAAGAAAGGATTTACAGAATATATATATTTTGCTCCTGAAGATTTATTAACACTGGAATTTTGAAAGTATATTGGAATAAAATACATATAATCTCACAATAAACTGAATGCATGGCATACCAATTAATGTTGATTTTCTTATTGATTCTTCTTCAAAAATCTTATCAATATCCAGGGTTTGGAAAACAGAAGAGTATCAATGTATTTTTGAGATAACAAGTTCTTATCCTCTTTGGAGCCTATAAAACTTCCTCCTAAAATACTAATGATGTCTCGTGTCATCAATGCAATAAAGTCTCTCCTCTTATACATCAAATTCATCTTCCATAGTTTTTATTTTTTCCTCTTAACTTCGCTCCTGAAAAGCCACTTTTTGGCTGTGGATGTCTTTATCTGAGAGTTCACTACTGGGTGAAGCCTCTCAGAGGACAACATACTCCTGGTTAACAATTGGATTGTAATATCGATTACAAGATTCTGTAAATGATCAATATTGTTTAAGGACATTGGACCAGAAATCTTTCACCTACCCTTTACAAGATTAGATTAACTGACCATCCAGACAGTGCCAAACCATGTCAGCATTGCCATGGTCATAATACAACTGTGTCTAAAGAGTTATCTTTTAAATGAATATATACTAGCTTTCACAAAATAGAAAGGAGGCCACCTCCTGTACCCAGGCAGGAACTCCAATGGAGCAGTAGAGAACAACAACCCACATAAACATGTTCAATCCCCTAATTTATCCTGTCTACAAGGAATGCAGAGACTGAGGGAATGGCCAAGCAATAACTGACCCAAATTGAGACCCATCCAATGGGAAAGTATCAATCCCTAACACTATTAATGATAGTCTGTTATCTGTGCAGACAGGAGCATGTTTGCCTAGTCACTGGATGGACTTTCCTTCATCTCTGCTCCTTTTTTGTCCCTGCATTTCTATTAGACAGGAGCACTTTCGGGGTAAAGAGTTTGAAGGTGGGTTGGTGATCAAATATTTCCAATGAGGACCCTGTCTATCTACTGGAGGTCGTATCTTCAGGCTCTTTTCCCCACTATTGAGTACTTCACTAAGGTCATCCTCATTGTGTCCTGGAAGCCTCTCCCATCACAGATCTCTGGGATTTTCTAGAAGTTGCCCCTGTACCCCTAGCCTCTGCAGTTGCATATTTCCATTCATTTTCTTGACCCTCTGGGATCCTCTCCTGTCTCCCCTACCATAATTGTTCCTGCCCCTCTTTTCCCCCTCCTCTCCCCCACCCAGGTCCCTTGGCCTCCCATTATTACTTTGTTCCACCTTCAAAGTAGGATTGATTTATCCTCCCTTGGGCCTTTCTTCTTGTTAAATTTCTGTAGGTTGTATCATGTGTAGTTTTTACTTTTGGCTCCACTTATCGGTGAGTACATACCATGCATGCCCTTTTGGGTCTTGGTTAACTTAGTTCCATCAATTGCCTACAAAATTCATGATGTCCTCATTTTTAATGGATGAATAGTATTCCATTGTGTAAATGAACCACATTTTCTGCATCTGTTATTCAGTTGAGGGACATCTGGATTGTTTGCAATTTCTGGTTATTGTGAATAAGGCTGCTATTAACATTAACATAGTGGAACATGTGTCCTTGTGGTATGATTTGGTTATATGCCCAAGAGTGGTATACCTGGGTCTTCAGGTAAAACTGTTTTAAATATTCTGAAGAAATGCCAGATTGTTTTCTAGAGTCGTTATTCCAGTTGGCAAACCCACCAGCAATTAGGAGTATTTCTCTTTCTCCACATCCCTGCCAGCATATGCTGCCACTTGAATTTTGGGTCTTAGCCGTTTTGACTGGTGTAAAGTAGAATCTCATGTTCGGTTTGATTTACATTTCCCTGATGACTAGGGATGTCAAACATTTCATCAAATGCTTCTTGGCCATTTGAAATTTTTCTGTTGGGAATTCTCTGTTTAGCTCTGTATCCCATTTTAAAAATTGGGTTTCTTAGGTTTTTGGAGTCTAAATTCTTGAGTCCTTTATATATTTTGTATATTAGTCCTATATTGGCTGTAGAGTTAGTGAAGATCTTCATTACCTCTTTATGGTAAAACACTTATCAATCTTTAACATTTTCAGGTATATAAATATACATCCTATAAACACGTGATGCATTTTCTTAAATGTAATATATTCTATTCGGTGACCTGCATCAATTTATTAATACCCATATTGAATTTAGTTCCTGGCTTATTTATTTTAGGATAATCACCTTCAGGTTGATCTCTTGTCCCAAATCACAGAATTCTTCTTGTTTCAAGGCTAACTATTATGCATACATGCTGTTTTCCTTTAACCATTATCTGTGATAAACCTGTAAGTATGGTATATATCTTAGCTGTTGTATAGTTCTAGAAACTTTAACTATTCTCTAGGTTGCTCATTTTTGAAGTAGTAAATACATAAAGGATTTTAATTATTTAGAGTGCTCTGCAAGTTATAATATTTGCTCTTTCCTTTCATTCTGTCTGTATTTTTCTCTTCCTTTTCTTAGTATCTTCAAGGCTTGTTGATTTTGTTTAACTTTGCAAATCAGCAACTCTTAATTTTATTTATCTTTTTTATTGTATTTTTAATTTCTATTTCATTTTCCTTAGTCTTGTTAATGATTTATTTTATTCTTTTGAATGTATGTACAGTTAGTTTTTATTTAATTTTTCTCAGCTGAATTGTGATGGTTTCTTCCATGTGGGCCATGAATGCTATATACTCTTTCCTAGATGTCCTTCTGCATTTCCAAGGACTTCTGTATGTTGTTTTCAACTTTTATCTCTTCTAATATACTTTAATATTTTATAGTTAGTTTTAAATATATAGCTTTGTTATTTTACACCCATTTATAAAATTTCCAAAAGTATCATTATCATGTATCTATACTTATATTATGCTGTGGTTAGGGAAAAATGCTTAGAATTTTAACTTTCATAATCTATCAAGATTTATCTTGTTGCCTTACATATTATCATCTGTCTTTAGGAATACTTTCTATGCAATTGAGAAAATTATGACAATAAGACAGTGGGAATGCTGTAAATTTCTCTTAAGTGCTTTTGGTTTAGAGCAGGCTTTTCAGCCTTTCCAGTTTTGACTATCACATATAAAATTTACAGGGTCACAGATAAATATGTATACTAAACAGGTACTTCAATCAAATATTTATTTAAAACAAACATATCCTATTTAAACTTCCTTCTCCCCACTCAGTACTGTATCATAGCCTTCAACTCCGGCAGGCATAGTTGCTACACCAGAGCCCACTTCTGCCAAAAGTGAAAGAAAAAAAAAAGGAATGAAAATAAAGGAAAAGAAAAGAAAACAAACATAAAAACAGTATCCCATCCACCAATACCAGCAGGCATTTCCTGTGAAGACATCAGCTGAAATGGCCAGGAAAACAGGAAACATACAGCCTACACTATTATTTGAAAATCCGGAAAGGAAACAGAAAACAAGGAACAAATCTCCCATCCTACAAAGAGAAATTCTGAAATCAGCACCTAGATCTATAATCATCCCAAACCTAGATATCCAGAAACAAGAATAAAAACACAATCACAAACAGCCAGAACTATATGAATTTATTAGAACCCAGCCATACTACCATAGCAGCCCTAAACATTCCAGCATAGCTTATGAAAAAAAACAACAACAACAACAAAAAAAAAAAACAAAACCTTAAAACATCCATTGTAATAGATGTTCTTAAAGGAGAATAAATCCCTTAAAGGAATCTAGATTAAAACACACAAACACACACACACACACACACACACACACACACACACACACACACACACACACATACACAGTGCCAGAAAATAAAAAATAAAAAAAAAAAAAAAACTGTCAAGACCTGGAATTGGAAATAGAAAGAGTAAAGAAAATAAAAACTGATATAGTTCTGGACATGAAAAATTTAGGAAATGAAACTGAAATTACAGAGGCAAACATCATGGACAGAACATAAGAGACAGAAGAGAGAATATCAGGCATTGAAGATAAGTTCAAAAAATGATGCATCAGTCAAAGTAAATGCTATATCTAAAAGTTTCCTGGCACAAAACAGCTAGGAAACCTGGGACAGTATGAAGAGATCAAACCTAAGAATAATATGTACAGAGGAAGGAGAATGAACACATCTCAAAGGCCCAGAAAATGTTTTTAACAAAAGTCAAGAAAGAAAATTGCTTAACCTAAAGAAAGAAATGCCTGTAAGGTACATGAAGCATATAGAACTCCAAATGGACTGAAACTAAAAATGTCCTTGTCTCATAATAATAAAAATACTACACATACAGAACAAAGAAAGCATTTAAAGTTTCCAGGGGGAAAAAAGACTAGGTAACATATAAAGGCAGACCTATTAGAATTATATTAACATCTCATTAGAGATTCTAAAAGCCAGAAGGGACTGGGCAGATTTCCTATTCAGACTCAGACCACAGCTTTCAGCCTAACTTTATATACTCAGCAAAATTTTCTATCAACATAGATGGTAAAATTAACATATTCAATGATAAATACAAATTTAGACAATATTTACTTACAAGTCCGAAATATAGGAGATGGTAGTATAAAAAGTGCAAAGGACACTAACTCTACCTATAAATAATCAGAAATAAATAATATCACAATAATAAAATCAAAAGAAGGGAAGAACACACATATAATGCACACACACATAAACACACATATCACCACTCAGACAGACCACCACCAACAACAACATAATAACAGGAATTAAGAATCATTAGTCATTGATATATCTTAATGCCAATGGTCTCAATACCCCAATAAAAAGACCCAGACAATTAATGTGAGTGTGAAAACAT
Source organism: Rattus rattus (assembly GCF_011064425.1). Lineage (NCBI taxonomy): Eukaryota > Metazoa > Chordata > Mammalia > Rodentia > Muridae > Rattus > Rattus rattus. The sequence continues at coordinate 75,724,241 of NC_046160.1, forward strand.
GATTGGTCCTTCTGCTGCATTCACGCAACATGCTTCTGAACCAAGGATAGATATTACCTCTGGGTACAGGGTTAAAATTTTTTTCAAAGAAAATGAACCTAAGAAAGAGGATGCTGTACATGTTTTAATATGTAAAAATAGACTTCAACCCAAATAATTAGAAGAGGCGGGGAAGGATACTACATACATGTCAATGGAAAAATCCACCAAAATGACATTTCAATTCTTTATCTTTATATCCCAAACACAAGGGTATCCAAGATTGTAAAGGAAACACAATTATCAATTAAATCAAATATTGACCCTTACATACTAACAGTGATGTACTTTATTACAACACTTTCACCAATGAACACATCTTTTAAACAAAGGTTGAACAGTGAATTATTAGAGCTAACTGTCATTATAAACCAATACACCTAACAGATATTTACTGAACAATCCACCCAAACACAAAATAATCTACCTTCTTCTCAGTACCTCATGAAGCTGTCTCTAAAATGAACCACATTCTCTCTCAAACACAAAGCAAGTATTAGAAAACAGAATAAAATTGAAATAACATTCTGTATCCTTTCTAACTGCCACGGGATTGAATCTGAACTTCAATAGCAACAGAAATAACAGAAAGCATGAAAACTGAACAATTCTCTACTAACTGAAAAAATGGGTCAGAAATAGAGAAAGAAATTAAGGACTTTCTAGTGTTAAATCCAAATGGATGCACAGCATACTCAAAATTATGGGACACAGTGGAGGAAAGTTCTTAGCAGTAAATGGAGAGAGAGAGAGAGAGAGAGAGAGAGAGAGAGAGAGAGAGAGAGAGAGAGAGAGATCTCATAGTAGCGACATAAAAACATACCTGAAGGCTCTAGGACAAAAATAACTAATCCCATATAAAAGAGTAGACAGCAAGAAATAATCAAAATTGAGGGCTGAAATCAATAAAATAGGAACAAAGAGAATGTACAAAGCATAACTTAAACAAAGAGCTGGTTCTTTGAGAAAATCAACAAGTTAGACAAATCCTTATCAACAGTATCTACAAAGCACAAAGAAAGTATCCAAATTAACAAAATCAGAAAGAAATAGGAAGACTAAACAACAGACACTGAGAAAATACAGAGATTAATAAAGACATACTTTTAAAACCCATTCTCTACCAAATTAGAAAATCTAAAGGAAATTAATAATATTTTCAATAAATACCACTTGTCAAAGTAATGTCAAGGTGAGATAAACAATTTAAATTTGTTAGATATATAACAAATAACTAAATAGAAGAGGTAATTAAAAGTTTCTTCTGCAACAACCCCCCTACCCAAAAAAAAAAAACCCACAAAAATGAATAAACAAGGAAACACATAAAACCCAGCCCAAGGCCAGATGTTTTAGACAAGAATCCTATCAGACTTTCAATGAAGTGTTGATGCCAACATTTCTTAAATTATTCCACAAAAGGCAACCAGGAGGAACATTGCTGTGTTCATTTTATGAGACCATAATTATCCTGATACACAGACCATATAAAGACTCCACAAGAGAGACAACTATAGAAAAATTTACCTTATGTTCAAAATTGAAAATTTACTTATTAAATACTTCCAAACCAAGTGCAAGAACAAATTACAAAGACCATCTTCTATGGTTAAATAAGCATCATCACAGAGATGCAAGGATGTTTCAATATATGAAAATCAGTAAATATAATCCCTATATAAATAAATTGAAAAACAAACAAAGTATTGTCCTCTTATTAGATGCAGAAAAGACCTTTGGCAAAATCCAATACCTCTTCATGTTAAAAGTCCTGTAAAGTTTAGGAATTCAATGCACATAGAAGAATATAATAAGCACAATGTATATCAAGCATATAGCTGACATCAAAATCAATGGAGAGAAACTCAAAGCAAGCCATTAAAATCAGAGACAAGACAAAGTTTTTCTACTCTCTCCATATCAGTTTAATACAGGGTTTGGATTTTAATTTGAGATATGAAATTGCTAAAGGATATCAAGCAAATACAAATATGAAAGGAAGAAGTAAAGGTATCATTATTTACCAATGCTATGATAGTGTGCATAAGTGACCTTAAAAATTCCACCAGAGAACTCATTCAGATGATAAACACTGCCAGCAAAGTGGCTTGTTACATGATGAACCAAAAGGAATCAGTAGCCCTTTGTCTTAATTAATATTTTATTTCATGAATACATACATGATAATCTAGTCTTATAAAGGAACTCTTTTAAATGGAATGGGAGTATAATTCAGAGGTTTAGTCTATTATCATCATGTTGGGAATCGTGACAGCATGCAGGAAGATATGGTGCTGGATACCTAACTAGAATTACAGCTCTGGATTGGGAGGTAACAAGAAGTGACAATGAGTCAGGCCTGGCTTTAAATTCTGAAATCTCAAAGTCTATCACCTCACTGGTATGCTTCCTTCAACAAATCCACACCTATTTCAAAAAGGCCACAGCTGTTAATAATGCCACTCCCTATGGACCATGGGAGCCATTTTCATTTGAATTTCCAACCCTTCTATATACAAATGACAAACTGAATTGAGATAGAAATGAAGGAAAAATATCTTTCTTAAAGTCTAAAATAATATAAAATATCAGGAGTTAACTTTAACTGAGCAAATAAAAGACAAGTGTAATAACACCATCAAGTCTTAGAAAAAAGAAATTGAAAAATATTTCAGAAGATGGAATGATCTCCCATGTTCATGTACAGGTAGGACAATATAATAAAAAAGCCATTCTACCAAAATGAATCTATAGAATAAATGAAATTTCACTGAAATTCCAAAACAATTTTTACAGACTTTGGAAGGACAATTATCAACTTCATATGGAAAAAAACCCTCAGGATAGCTAAGACAATCCTGAATAATAAAGAAACTGCTTGATGTCCCAGCATCCCTGACTTTACGTTTTACAACAGAGCAATAGTAATTAAAAACCACATGATATTAGTATCAAAACAGATACATCAATCAATGGAACCAAATTAGAGGCTAAAACATAAGTCTACACTTATATGGACACAGAATTTTTTTTTATAGAAAATCCAGAAATACATAATTGGATAAAAAACAAACAAACCCAGCATCTTCAACAAATGGTGCTGGTCAAACTGGTATTCATGTAGAAGGATTCTTATAGAATCATATTTATCAACTCCATAAAACTAAAGTTTAAATGGATCAAAAACCACAAGGTAAAAAAAATGCACAGAACCTGATAGATGAGAAAGTGGGAAGTAGATTTGAATGTGTTGGCATAGGAAATGAATTTTTGAGCAGTTCACTCACAGATAGCACCAGCATTAAGATTAACAATTAATAAATGGGATCTCAAGAAACTGAAAAGCTTGAATATGAACAAGTCTAACTGGTGACTACATAGAGCCCTCACCCTTACATTCTAGTCTCTTTGAAGTGAGAAGGTACTCTGTAGGTTACCTAAAGAGAAACATGGACCCCAGCGTAGCTCAAAACCTTTGACCTACAATCTATCCTGCCTGCTAAGTATGCTGGGGCACTGGTGGCACAAAACTTGTAGCAGTAGTCAACAAATATTTAATTTGACTCAAGGCCAACTCCATGTGAAGAAATCCATACCTAACATTGCTTGTATATCCAATAACCACAAACTAGATAGACCAGGGAAATAAGATAAAAAAAAACACTACTGGTCTATAAAATTTTAAAACAATAAAATATGACATTTTGATATACTCAAAGATCAGTGACTTCTCCAGTCATCATTCCAAAGGTTGCCTCTGGTAGTAGATGGGAACAGATGTAAAGACCTATAGCCAAACATTATGTGGAAAGAGTCTAAATTGGAGGTCTTCAATATATCCTTCCTCTCTGAGTCAGGGAATACGATGGCAGAAGAGAGAGAAAAAATTTAAGAGCCATAAGGGATGGAGGACACCAGTAAAAAAGGCCCCTCACAATGAACATGCATGGTGCATATGAGCTCACAGATATTCAGGCAGTAAGCATGGGGCATACACGGATCTACACCATATCCTCTACAATAGAGCTATTACTTTAATGTTTTCAAGGAACTCTTGGCTGTGAGAAATAATATGTCTCTCATTCTTGTGCCTTCTCTTGGGACCCTTTTCCTCTTGCTGTATTGCCATGTCCAAGTTCAGTAAGATAGTTTTTGCTGAATTGTATTAATTTTATTTTGTCATGTTTGACTGCTATCCCTAAAGCCTATTTCTTTCTTATGAGAGATATCAAGGGAGTGGGTCTACATGGGAGGGGTGGTAGAAAGGAACTAGGAGGAGTCGAAGGGGGAATATAATCAGTATATATTATATGAGAAAAATCCATTTTTAATGAAAGAAAAAATGAACTTGATGATTGTGAAACCTTTTTTTTTTGTTTATTTTTGGTATTTCATTTTTGGGTTTTGTTTGGTACACGTAAGACAGATCTTCAGTTGGCAATATCATTTTAGAGGAGGGAAACATTCCACCATAAAGTTTTGTTTATTTATTATTTTATTTTAATTTAAAAATATTTATTTTTACTTTATATATATATGGTTACTATATATAATATATTATATATATGTAAATATATATATATATATATTTGTTTAGCAGTACAGTAAGCATGCAATTTTAGCCATTGGAGATATAACCTTTGTAAGAACATTTCCATTTTGATGGAAGGGCATATCAGAATGCTTAGACAGAATCCTAAACTTCCATGCAAGGCTCAAAATGCAAAACTCTTTAGCAAACTTTATATTCATACATTTTTATTTAAGAACATAATTCTGCAGCACAGGTGGTTATATTTCACATGTCACTTACGAGTGCCTGTTTGTCAAATGGGACAAATTTAGGAAAGGAGGCATTACCATCAGATGCAAATCTGTTGGGACCACTTCAGAAAATAGGATGTTTAAAACTTGTAAGCTAATTTTAGTTCTTAATGATATGTTCTTGGTCAAAAAGATGAAATTTTAAAGTACCAAATTGTGTAATGATGATTTATCAGTGGTGCTTGGGTTCACATCCACCCCATTTTTACTGCTTACCTTGAGGGATATATTGGTTTTGGCTGAATAATTCCATGAGAACCACAGATGCTACAGTTACATTAGCTGTGTTTCTGAGATTCAATTTGCTTTTAAAATCCACAAAATGCTTTCAGCGGGTAGAGGAAACCTCACTTTGTCTATAATTAGATTGTTTTAGCCTTAAAAGACATATCTAAGAGGAGCTTCTATTTTTTTTTAAGCTTTAGGCATATCAGCCTTGACAAATTTCTCTGAGCAGTTTCTCTAGAGACTTAGAATCTGTGGCTTTTAAAAGATTTAAATTAGTCACAGGGCACCAACAGGAGCACTCTAAGATTTTGCTTATTCGCAGTCTTTAACTAATTGCTGGGTTTAAATGGCTGCCAACTTAAAAATAATCAATAAATGCTCTGCTCAAATGTTTGTAGAATTATAAAAACACCACTTTGTGTATCACTTTTTCATTTGACACTGAATAAAACTATTTTCAAATCCTAATTTGTATAGTCTGCCAAGTCCTCTGTCATCTGGTCTCAAACAAGTATTGCATTTAATCTTCTCTAATCAGTTTAATGGGTGGAAGAAACAAAACAATGGCCTTGCAGATTTTCTAAATGCCAACCTTGCATGTCTGCTCATCAATAACACATTATTGCCTTGAATGGAAGTGAAATTCAAGACAATTGATGCCTCAGCTGCTGAGGAAGCACAGGAAGCCTCAGGTGATAGAAAGTTGCTTGTGCAGGAAAATTGCTTCACAGGGAGCTCAGCCATCAGAAACTCTAACTGTTCTGCTCCAGCTGACTGAAGTATGCTACCTACTGACTCGTTTCAGATGAAACAGAATACCTGAAAGACAGGATCAGGATCTTTAGACGCTCACACATTCAGTATATATGATGATTCAGTATCATATGATATATATGATTCAGTATAGATGGCTAAAGCTCTAAAGCTGATTTGTATTCCAGTCCTAGTTGAATGCCATATCTAAGAATTATTTGACATTGCTTCCATCTAATGGGGGACACAGTACCTCCTCATCTCAGTGAGGTTGAATTTTTCTGACAGTCACAACAAACATAATATAAAAGAGATGAAACAATCCACTGTGACTTCTGAGATGAGAAGAGGAAAGCCCATACGTGTAGCTTCTGTATGCCTCATGTGGAATGTGTACTCAGGGAGCTGGTTGTTGCAACAGAGGAAGTCTGGTGAATCTAAAAGCTATATAAAGAGTCACATGATTAAGGTGCACAGAGATAGGTAGGAGGTTCCAGGCTTTCTAAATTTGACAACCAAAGGCAAGAAATATAAATATAATGTTTTCAAAATGTTACCAGGCCAGCCTCTATCTTCCTCAACTTATGAGATATCTAGAATAAGAACTAAGCAGGTAGGGTTTAGCTCAGTGATAGAGCGCTTGCCTAGGGGCGCAAGGCCCTGGGTTCGATCCCCAGCTCGAAAAAAAAAAAAAAAAAAAAAAAAAAAAAAAAAAAAAAAAAAAAAAAAAAAAAAAAAAAAAAAAAAAGAACTAAGCAGGTAAACCCAGTCAACCCCTAGAATGAAATAAGCCATCAAGACACTCTTTTGTTGTAGTGTTTTACATAAGAATAGATGAAATTAAAATTTTTTTGTAAGGTTACCACTAAGTTTACTGGCAAAAAAAATCAGGTTGCCCAGCACTACTAGCTCTCTCTCTTAATACCTTTTGTGGCTGAGTCTCACAATGAGAAACAAACTTGTCTCAATTCACTATATAGTCCAGGAGAGCTTCCTGAATGCTTGTATTACACCACTAAATGGCCATGCCTTGAAGTTTGCTTTGTAATAATGGATTTAAAAATAATTTTATATTCATGAGTATTTTCTGCCTATGTATCTATGTACCACATGCATTCAACTGGCCCATGGAGATCAGAAGACAATGTTGGGTCTTCTAGAAATGGTGTTATGGATGGTGCAATCCACTACATAAATTCTGGGAATCAAACCCCGATCCTCTGCAGGAACAAGAAGTATTCTTAAGCACCAAACACACTTTCAGCCAAATAACCGGTTTTACAAAGTGTTATGTAAAAGCTACATATTTATAAAACACCACTCTTACCTTGAAAATGATTAAATACAAACTCAAAATAAAGTTTAGGGTGTTTTTCTTGTCAAGGAAAATATTTAATTAGAACTGATTTATAGTTTCAGAGGTTCAGTTCGTTATCGTCCTGTTGGCGTGCAAGCAGACACGGTCTTGCTAGAGAAGGAATTGAACGTTTTAAATCTTGATCCATAGGCAGCAGAAGCAACTATGAGCCCCACTGAGCATTACTAAAGCATATGAGACCTCAAAGTCTGCCCACACAGTGATACACTTCTTTGAACAAGTCCAGAACTCTAGTGCACTCCCTATGGGCCAAGCGTTCAAACACATGGGTATTTGAGACCATTCCTATTCAAACCACCACACTTGGGAAACTCATTTAGGTCTGAATAAGGCTTCTTGCACCTACCTACCTTTCTTTCTCTCTCTCTCTCTCTCTCTCTCTTCTCTCTCTTTCTCTCTCTCTCTTATTTTCTTTCTTTTCTCTCTCTCTTTACTTTTCTCTCTCTCTCTCTCTCTCTCTCTCTCTCTCTCTCTCTCTCTCTCTCTTTCTTTCTTTTCCTTCCGTTTTTTACTAAATTGGTTATTTCTTGTTTACATTTCAAATGTTATTCCCTTTCCCAGTTTCCTGTCCATCAGTCCCCAACCCCTCCCGTTCCCCGTCTCTATGTGTGTTCCCTTCCCCATTCAACCCCCATCACTGCCCCCCAACAATCCCCTACACTGGGGATCCAACCTTGGCAGGACCAAGGGCTTCCCCTTCCGCCGGTGCCCCAACAAGTCTATTCACTGCTACATATGAAGTTGGAGCCCAGTGTTCACCCATGTGTAGTCTTTGGGTAGTGGTTTAGTCCTTGGAAGCTCTGGTTAGTTGGCATTGTTGTTCTTATGGGATCGCAGGCCCCTTCAGCTCCTTCAAACCTTTCTCTAATTCCTTCAACGGGAGCCCTGTTCTCAGTTCAGTGGTTTGCTGCTGCCATTCGCCTATGTGTTTGAAATGTTCTGGCTGTGTCTCTCAGTAGAGATCTATATCCGGTTCCTGTCAGCATGCACTTCTTAACTTCATCCATCTTATCTAGTTTTGGTGACTGTATATACATGGGCCACATGTGAGGCAGGCTCTGAATGGCTTTTCCTTCAGTCTCTGCTCCAAACTTTGCCTCCCTATGCCCTCCTATGGATATTTTTGTTCCCCTTTTAAAGAAGGAGTGAAACATTTGTGTTTTGGTCATTCTTCTTGAGTTTCATGCAGTCTGTGCATCTTGGGTAATTCGAGAATTTGAGCTAATATCCACTTATCAAGGAGTGCATACCATGTGTGTTTTTCTGTGATTGGGTTATCTCACTAAGGATGATATTTTCTAGTTCCATTCATTTGCCTATGAATTTCATGAAGTCATTGTTTTTGATAGCTGAGTAGTGTAGTACTCCATTGTGTAGATGTATCACATTTTCTGTATCCATTCCTCTGTTGAAGGGAATCTGGGTTCTTTCCAGCTTCTGGCTATTATAAATAAGGCTGCTATGAACATAGTGGAGCATGTGTCTTTGTTGTATACTAACATTGTTTAAAAGTTTCAATCCTATCTTAGGGAGACTTTTAATATAAATCTGATGCTTAAAGTTTAGCTCAGGTATGGATGATGGCCATCAAACAGAGCTGTGAAATATTGATATAAATGTGTATATGGGAACAAAGAGAAAAGTGAGGTTGACTGTACCTAGAAAGAAAAGAGAAAACTTCAGGTATTTTTTTTCATTTATTTTTACACTCAGTTTGATTATTATTAATTTTGTTTTTTTTTTTTATTCTTGAGTATTTCTTATTTTTTTAATTTATTCCCTTTTTCCGGGCAAACATCCCCCCTCCTCCCCTTCCTTATGGGTGTTCCCCTCCCACCCCTCCCCCCATTGCTGCCCTCTCCCCAACAGTCTAGTTCACTAGGGGTTCAGTCTTAGCAGGACCCAGGGCTTCCCCTTCCACTGGTGCTCCTATAAGTTGCCTTGGCTAATATGTCTCTTCACAGTAGTAAAAAGTTAACTAATACAATGTCTAAAACATACCCAATGCAAAATAGTACAGAGATACTGTCACTTCTTAATTATCATTGCATTGTTTACAATAGCCATATTTGTTTTTTTAATTATTGTTTATTTTATTTATTTACATTTCAAATGTTATCACGCTCCCTGGTTTCCCTTCTACAAAACCCCCATTCCTTCCTCTCCCCCTTGCTTCTGTGAGGGTACTGCCCCACTCACTCTCCCCCCCCCACCAACTCATGTTAGTCTCCACAGGACCAAGGTCCTCCCCTCCCACTGATGCCAGATAAGGCCATCCTCTGTTACACATGCAGCTGGAGCCATGCGTCCCTCCATGTGCATTCTTTGGTTGGTGATTTAGTCCCTGTTAGCTCTGGGGGTTCTTGTTGATTGATATTGTTGTTCTTGCAAACCTCTTCAGCTCCTTAAGTACTTCCTTAACTCCTCCTTTGTGGTCCCTGTGCTTAGTCTGATGGTTGGCTGCAAGCATCTCCACCTGCATTGATAAGGCTGTGGCAGAGCCTCTCTGGAGACAGCTCTATCAGGCTCCTGTCAGCAAGTACATTTTGGCATCAGCAATTGTGTGCCTTGTTACCATGGCTGCCTTCTCCTTTGCATCTGGCAAAGTGGAGATTATTGCCATCAGTGACCCCTTCATTGACTGCAACTACATGGTCTACATGTTCCAGTATGACCCTACCCATGGTAAATTTAATGGCACAGTCAAGGCTGAGAATGGGAAGTTTGTCATCAAGGGGTATTCCATCCCCATTTTCTAGGAGTTAAATCCCACTAACATCAATTGGGGGCGTTTCTGGTGCTGAATATGTCTTGGAGTCTACTGGCATCTTAACCACCATGGAGAAGACTGGGGCTCACTTGAAGGGTGGGGACAAAAAGGTCATCATCTTTGCCCCTTCAGCCGATGCCCCCATGTTTGTGATGGGTGTGAACCATCAGAAATATGACAACTCGCTCAAGATTGTCAGCAATGCATCCTGCACTACCAACTGCTTTACCCCCTTGCTATGGTCATCCACGACAACTTTGGCATTGTGGAAGGGCTCATGACCACAGTCCATGCTGTTACTGTCACGCAGAAGGTTTTGGACGGCCCTTCTGGAAAGCTGTGGCATGATAGCTGTAGTGCAGCCCAGGATATCATCCCTGCATCCACAGCTGCTGCCAAGGCTGTGGGGAACATCATCCTACAGCTGAACAGGAAGCTCACTGACATGGCCTTCTGTGTTTCTACCCCCAATGTATCTGTTGTGGATCTGACATGCCACCTCACAAAACCTGCCAACTATGATGACATCTAGAAGGTGGTGAAGCAGGCATCTGAGAGCCCACTAAGGGCATCCTGGACTACACTGAGGACCAGGTTGTGTCCTGCGACTTCAACAGCAACTCCCACTCTTCCACTTTTGATGCTGGGGCTGGCATTGCTCTCAATGACAATTTTGTAAAGCTCATTTCTTGGTATGACAATGAATACGGCTACAGCAACAGGGTGGTATACCTAATGTTCTACATGGCCTCCAAGAAGTAAGAAACCCTGGACCATCCACCCCAGCCCAGCAAGGATACTGAGAGCAAGAGAAAGGCTGTCAGTTGCTGAGGAATCCCCATCCCAACTAAGCCTCCAACACTGAGCATCTCCCTCAAAATTCTATCCCAGACCCTCATAATAACAGTAGGGACCTAGGGAGCCCTCCCTACTGTCTTGAATACCATCAATAAAGTTGGCTGCACACACACATACACACACACACACACACACACACACACACAAACATTAAAAGCAAACAAAACATTAAAACCATCTTACTAAAAGCAAACTATAGATTCAATGCAATCCACACCAAAATTCCCACTCAATTCTTCACAGAAATAGAAAGAAAAATTCTCAAATTCATGTCAGATAATAAAAATCCCAGGATAGCAAAGAACATTCTCAACAATAAAAGAGTTTCTGTGGGAGTCACATCCCTGACCTCAAGCTGTACTACAGAGCAATAGTGATAAAGCCTGCATGGTATCGGTACAGGGATGGGTAGGTAAATCAATGAAATAGAAGTGAAGGCCCACAAGTAAATCCACATACCTATGGTCATTTGACATTTGACAAAGAAGCCCAAACTTTCCATTGGAAAAAAGGCAGCATTTTCAACAAATGGTGCTGATTCCACTGGCGGTCATCATGTACAAGTAAGCAAATTGATCCATTCTTATGTCCTTGTAAAAAGCTCAAATGCAAGTGGATCAAGGACATATGAAACCAGATACACAGGATATAATAGAAGAGAAAAGTGGGAAAGATCCTTGAATACAATGCCTTTTCTTGAACTATTTTTTTTATTGATTTGTCTTGTCTAATATTTATGTACTAAGTTTTGTTTTTCTTATTGTGTTTTCTTTTGTTATACTTTTTAAGAAATGAACAAATGAACAAATGGATGGATGGATGAATGAATGGATGAAAAAGGACATAGGCACAAGGTTCAAGAATATTAACTGAACTGTCACTTACATCTGCTGAGAAAGGAAAAATCATTTTTCCCTAATAGAATCACACTGGGAATGTCAACCCCTCCAGGACAGGCCTTATGTTCTGAAATAGTTGACCAACATACAATGGATTATACAATCCTCTGTGTGTGTGTGTGTGTGTGTGTGTGTGTGTGTGTGTGTGTGTGTGTTTGCTGTGTGCATATGCATGCACTTTCATTTCCTTGCAGTTTGTTGCTTTTGGCTTATTTATTTATTTATTTATTTATTTATTGGGTTTTGGTATTTTTCTTGGTTTGGGGAGATTATATATGTTGTATTTATTTTGTTTATAAATAACAAAATTTAAAAAATAATATACCTACTTACTCTGCAATATATGATCTTATACAATGCTAGTGTATACTATGCAATATTAATTATATATACTGTACTTAAAATGACTGGTACTTATGCAATCACTAATGGAAAATAGCTGTGTCATCCTTTTTACTTCAGGAAAGTAATATGTTATTTTTTCTGACCTTCATAAACAGCTAAGGGTTATATGTTAATCAAATAAAATTAATAATATATAGGGAGTATAGCTATATAGACACATATCTATTAATTTCTGTATACAGATGGTAATAACTAATGTTCTATAAGCATGCAGAACAGAAGCTGTAAATGCTATAAAAGTTATTTGTAGAACTTATTTGTATTTCCTGGTTCATTTTCTTCCATTTAATCACCCATTTCACTGATAGTTTCTTTAAAAACAGTGGTCTGTTGAATATAAGAACTATTAATCATAACTATTGGTCTTTTCACAATAATGCTCCCTTCATCCTGGGAGCAGAGGAAAGATTTTGAATTATTGAATTTTTTAAAGAATATTTACTCTTTCAGCAAATATTTCAGAATTTATTTTATCTCATCATATTTCTTGGTAGCAGGACTATAACAAAATCACATTTTGCACATACATTGGGCTTTTTATTTTTTACAGTTTTTCTTCTATAATTACATATAGTGTTGTAATGTTAGCCCTAAAACCACAGAGTAAATATTTAGGACCACCATATTTCTTCTATCATAACTTATTAGACTGTAATTTGAGTTTGATTTCCAAGTCTATTTGTATAAAATATCCAAACATTTCTACAGTTCTCATTTGTATTGAGAAATAAGATTTATTTTGAAGGGTTAAATTTCAGTTTAAAACGTGACATGAAAGAGTCACCCTTTCCTGAATAAAAAGTATTTGAAAAACAACAACCCAAGCAACAGCTAGAACCCAGAACATGCTTATTCCCTAACTTTTAGATTTTCTGTTTTCAAGAATGAACTTTGAATGAGTAACTGCTAACCTGGAAGTGTACAATTAGGTGATATCTTTAATCTAGGAGGTACAGGCACGTGACTCTCTTGGAGTTTATGGTCATTGGTCTCCATAGTGAGTTTCAAGACAATTAACTCTACAAATGAAAGCCTTATCTCAAAATAATTCAGAAATTAGAATACCAGTGACTACCAAGATAGACAAGTGTTGATTTAAATACATAGAATTGAAAAAGTGCATTTAAATCCAGAAGGCAATAGAATGTAAACATTCCTTACATTTGGTGCTTTTTCTTAAAAATCTATAAAAGACTTTTCTTGTTCTATAACATATCATAATGAATATAAACAACCAGAGATATTATGTATATGAAATTGCATGTATTTATTATAAAAACTGTTATGAATGTAAGGTAACAGATATAATCTGATAGTCTTTTATACCTGTCAATGTATAATCAACACTGCCAAATATGTTTTATTAATATCTAAAATATCCTATGTCAATTGGAAACTTAAGAAAAAAGCCTATATTATTTTTAAGTCAGTGTTTATAGGGGAATTTAAAGAATACAGTGTTTGCATTTCATTTCTCAGGAACAAGTATCTATAACTTTTTGTAATGAACTTTGTTACTAATATCTTTAGGATTTGTGTCACATATAAAGTTCTCTTTCTTTAGAATAGGCCAGTTTCTCAAAGGTATGGAATAATGTCAGAAAAAGAAAAAGACTATGAAAAGTCCAAAACTGATTCATACAAATTGAGATATCTTTTATGAGATACATTTATTTAAATCACCAAAGACGGTTGGTTAAACAATACAGGAAAATACTCGATTAAGGAAAATACACTGTAGATAATCAATATTACAGAGATAACTTAGTTTCTGGAAGATATGTTTTATTTAGAGATCATAACAAAGGCTATCACCTTATATTCTCAAATATAATCATTTTATTGTCTTATCATTATTGGGTGTAGATTTCAGTCTGACCAAATATTTTTTAAAAAAAAGTGCATGTAATGTTGAAATATGTGCCATTTCAGTGCAACTTTTCCTTATTTGCCTCATTGGCCTCCAATTTACTACAAATCTAATCTCATAAAATTACTCTCTCCTTTCCTTGCTCACATAACTGATGCATTCTCCCTCATTACTTTCCATCCCTACTTAATTTTACAGCTTTATTATTTTTTATCATTTCTAAATAAAACTTCAAATGTAAACCTTCTGAGAGTTATGATGTTATAACTCCTATCCAGGCACTTGCTTTCATGTGTATTATAGTCATGTTTATGCAAGGTGTAGTGGGTGAAAATCTATTAGTGAATTTTATGATCCTTTTTCCTGGAATGTACTGTTGATTTCTAATCACTCTTTGAAGTCATCTTCCTTCCTAAATGTGCTAAAGAATATAAATTTAGTGATATAAAAATAATCCATAATCTCATAGCCCTGGATACATTCGCTATTTCTCTGAAGTAAAATTTTACTTTCCGGTGCTGATATTCAATACTATATACACTATGAACTATGAAGAGTTCTTATGGAAATAAAATATACAGCTAAAAACACTTATATTCTATATAAGAGTATCCAGTGATACTCTTTTTCCATTTCTGTATCATATGAATCAAGCTGCCCCCTTCTAAATTACAAATAGCCATCACCACAACTCTCCAAGCACCAGACTTTTCATTGTTCTTCCCCATTTTTGTGTTTTTCTTACCTCAAAACAGATAAAACCAATAACAAGCTAGAGTCTGCCATTCCTGTTTGCTTTCAGTTTAGGACTTCATTTAAGTTTTAGACACTTTGATTACCATGCAACTAAAACTTGGATATCACACTCATCTTAAACACAAAGCAACACAACACAAAAGAAAACAAAACAAAACAAAAAAAAAACAATGCAGATTTTCTACTATTGATACTCCTATCATTATAAACACCTAGAGTGCTAGTTGTCACATATAACCTTAAAAGTATGTGTCATTTACCAGCTTCAAATTTGGGTTATTAAATTTTACGTCTTGTTGTATGCATAGGGGACTGGAGTGTTTGCTCAGCACTGGAGAACACGTACTGTCTTTGCAGAGGATTGCACTTTATTTCCCAGCATCATAAAAGGACTTAACTCCACCTGTTCTTCCATCCCCAGTGAATCCTTTTTAGGCCTATGTAGTATATACTCCAGTGTATATACTCATACATAATATACTCATACATAGACACAGAGACATCCACCTTAAAAAAGAATGATATGTGAAAATGTGAGAAATGCAAAGCTATCTTTAACTATTTCATTTGTTTTCCAATACGGTGTTGAGGTGGGAATATGACGCTTATGTTCTAGGAATAGAGATTACAGTAGCTGAGCTTTGTATATTGACTGTGAATCTTACTTGTGGTAAAGTGTTGCTTATATTTACAGAGATTTTCCTTATTTTTCTTTTGTGGAGAACAACCACTGAGCACCAACTCCACTGCAGGATAATGAACCCCAGAACACCCTGGCATTTTGTTCTAGCTATTCCATATCTTCTTTAATGTTTCCTCCTCTATGTCCTTTAAAACATTCAAATGATCAAAAGCTTAACTGCTGTGTTAGTTACTGTTCTTTTGTCGCAAAAAGACATCACAACCCAGGCAACGTAAAACAGAAAACACTCAATTGGGACTTACAGTTGCAGCAGGATAGTCCATGATCATTATTATTGGGCATGTGATTGCAATCAGGCAAGCATCATACTAGACAAGTAGTTGAGAGCTCACATCTGATTCAGAGAGAGAGAGAGAGAGAGAGAGAGAGAGAGAGAGAGAGAGAGAGAGAGAGAGAGATCTTCCAAGAAAACTGGATGTAATTCTTAAAGAGTCCAGTAACTAGAGATCATTTATTCAAATATATGAACATGCGGTAGACCAATTTTCATTCAAACCACTATAGCTATCAAAGTCTCTACTTCCTCACATAGTGATAATGTCTGCATGCATTTTTCAGTCAACTCAAGGAATTTTTCTGGCAAAATAGAACTTCACTAAAGGTTATCTAAGGGTCCTTTATAAATAGCTCTACAGAGATGGGAAGTTAAAAGGAAGGGATGACGTCATCCATGTCTTCAGTAAATGTCTTCCAGCATCTTTCTTACCTCCAAGTAGAAGTCATGACTTGATGACATTCTCTGTGATGTTACCCTAAAATATCATCGATCCCTCAGGCTTCTCCATGTTCTAAGTAATTGGTTTTTATTCAAGCTCTCGAATTATCATTTTTACCCCTATTTTTCTATTTGTACAGGTTTAGATATTATTGTTGTTCTGTACTTTTTCTCCACAGGCTGACAAAAATGTATTAAAGAAAGAAAATACAAATGAAACAATTAGAACATCAGTATAGGTGCTGTGCAATGTAAATGTTTTAATGTTTCATGCTCATCTCTTATTCATACTCCTACTTATCATAACTCAAAGTATATTGTTAGCTGGCTTTAAAATAAAATGAAATGAAATAATTACATGTAGCATGATAAAGTTGACTTAGAAATAAAACATGGAAAATGCTTTAATCACAATATTACTGTTAGCTATAGTTTATTATACAAGCAATAGTTAGGCCCTTGCTTCATTATGATAAATATTTTAAAATATATCTATGCCTTATCAATTCTAATTACAATTTAATTTGTCTTTTTCATTTGGGTAAACATTTTTGACTCCTTTGCTAGAGTCTTTACCTGATCTAAATTTTTCTACCATTAAATTGGTTCTCAATTCTTATGAGCCTTTTTGGATAACACAAATACACTATTCCATCTGCAGAGGGCTAAAGTTGTCTTCTGATTACCATTATGGACTTTCTAGTGCAAGGCTTTCCTCTCTGTGTCTCTTCCCTTTTTTTTACTTCTTTCTCTATATTTTTTCTGTTTATGCTCACATATACAGATTTCACAACATCACTGAATAAGCCATAATAACTCTATATAGTTAAATTTAACATTTTATTCTTCCCACTGTGTTTGATCAAATAATTTTGGCAACCACAGGTACTGACTTCCAAGGACCACATGCTTATACTTATTTTTATACTCTGAATCAAATTGTAAATGTAATGTTTAAAAGAATGTCTATAATAGAGAAAATGAGTTGTGGAATATCTAAATTTAATGGGGTATAAATGAAAATTTTCCAGAACATAAAATTTTTAAATATTTTTGGAAGTTTCAGAGTCCATAACATACAATGATTTGACATGTCTTCTATCCTTTCTCAGCTAGAGAAGCAGGGTGTTTCCCACTTTCCTTCATATTTAATTTTCCTTGAGTAGACATAATGACTTATTCAATACTTACTTATTTAAGCTTTATACTCAATTAAATTTATGAAGAACTGAGAACACAAAGATGAGAGTAACAGGTTATATTTTCAAATAACTCACCTTTAATCATTTAAAAACGGTCTACGAATGATTGAAATAGAAAGTTTTATAATTATGATGAAAATGGAAAAAAAAGTACCACCTACTTCAACAAAGGTTAGAAATAACTTTGTGTGTGCTTTAAAGAGCAGTGTGATGTTAGGTTTCAAGTCATCTGTGTGCCAAAATAAATACATTTGTAAGATGTGAGGAAGGCCAAAATAGATATGTAGTCACCCTCTCAAAAACAGGTGATTTATAGTTTAAAGAAAGGAACATGTGGGATGGATCCTCAGGTGGGGCAGTCTCTGCATGGCCTTTCCTTCAGTCTCTTCTCCACTCTTTGTCCCTATATTTCCTTTAGACAGGAGCAGTTCTGAGTTAAAATTTTGTAGACAGGTGTGTGGCCCCATCCTTCACCTGAGGGGCCATGCCTAACCTCTGGATATGGTCTCCACATATTCTCTCTCCCCTTTGTGTGATATTTCAGCTAAAGTCATCACCGTGGGGTCCTGGGAGGCTCTTGCTTTCCTGGCATCTGGGACTTCCTGGTTGCTACTCCCAGTTCACTATCCTTATTGCTACACACCTCTGTTCAATTTCCTGATCCTCTGTATATCTCCTCTATCTCCTCCATCTCCTCCCATACATGATTCTGTCCCTCTTTTTTCCCATTTCTCTTCCTCCCAAATCCCTCCCACCCTCTACTTCCCTTGATTATTTTGTTCCCCTTTCTAAGTAGGACTGAAGCATACACTCTTCCTTCCCTGTGAGCTTCATGTGGTTTGTGAGTTGTATCCTGGGTATTCCAAGCTCTTTACCTAATATCCACTAATCAGTGAATATATACCATATGTGTTCTTTTGTGACTGAATTACCTCACTCAGGATGATATTTTCTAGACCCATCCATTTGCCTGTGAATTTCATGAAGTCGTTGTTTTTGATAGCTGAGTATATATTCCATTGTGTAGATGTACCACATTTTCTGTATCCATTCCTCTCTTGAGGGACATCTTTTTTTTTTCAGTTTCTCGCTATTATAATTATGGCTGCTATGAACATAGTGGAGCATGTGTCTTTATTATGTTGGACCATCTTTTGGGTATATGCCCAGGAATGGTATAGCTGGGTCGTCAGGCAGTACTACTGTCTCCTGAGAGGCTCTGCCAGACTCTGACCAATACAGATGCAAGTGCTCAATTCTTGAAGCCAAGCATCTGACTGATCACAGGGACACAATGGAGCAGTTAGGGGAAAGACTGAAGGATCTGAAGGGGCCATATCTGGCATCAATGGGAGAAAAGGCCCTTGGTCCTGTGAAGGTTTGTTGCCTCTGTGTAGAGGAATGATAGGGCAGTGAGGCATGAGTGAGTGGGTGGGTGCGAGAGTACCCTCATAGAAGCAGGGATTATGGTATGGGATAGGGGGTTTGCAGAGGGGAAACTTGGAAAGGGAAAAACATTTGAAATGTAAATAAATAAAATATACAATTTTAAATGACTTTTTTTAAAGAAAGGACTGGAGAAATGGTTCAATCAGTAAATCACATGCTCCCAAGCATGAAACCTGAGATGAGATTCCCAAACACATATGAAAAGCTGTGTAGAGAGTTAAATGTATATTGTTCCAGCAATCACCATTCCAGAAGTTGGAAACAGGCAGATCCCTGGAATCTCTGTGGCCTACCTGGAAAAAGTTTAAGGCAATGAGATACTATATCTCAGCAAAATATAGAAGGTAGCTGTGATCTATAGTGAGTTCTTCATTGACTTCTGTATGTATAACTGCCATTATTCATCTGCATCCCCAACGTGAACATATAAGTATACGTACACATGTAAAACAAAAAGATTTCTAAAATGGAAACTGTAAAACAGTGTATTAATGAAGATACATATGATCAGTATAAATTTACATAAGCAGTGTGACTTAGCTAAGTGGCAAAAAACCTGGGAAGAAATTCTGAATTAACCATTTGTGATACAGATTTTATTTTAAATATATTTGAATGCTCATTGCTATTGCAAAGTACAATGAAAAAAATATGAGTTAAGTGTTTAAAACTCTATGTGACTGATAAGCTATTTTATAGTTATTTGTATTAGGTTCTGTAGTAGTAACAAGCCTTTATTATCAATGATACTATGATGTCTTTTGGATGGAACTTGTTACTCAAACTAATGTCATCATTTAGATTATGCCTGACAATAGAAGGAGATAGAGACTCGTGATGAGGTAAATGCACTTATCCTGTGCTTATTATATTACAGAATAATCATGGTCTTTTTCTGCAGTATAAATTATGATTAATTTAATTTTAAAATATATGCAAAGAACTCTAGTTCCAACTAGGTCCTGATTATAAATTGCACTATTTTTCACTGCTGCAAATGAATTAAATCTAACTGCTTATTTCCACTAGAATGTAAATGATGCATATTTCCTTGTGAGTGAGACAATGCTAAGTAGGGACCTTTACTTGAGATGTTCAGAACTGTTTAAAATAACAGTAAATCTCTGAGCTATTTGAGCAATGTGTTCCGGCTTCAGTGAATCTGGATGACTCTCGGGACCAAGAAATTGCTTGTTAAAGGTGTATGTACTGCCTCTTACAGACAAGAGTAGTTTTCTCAGAATTCTTCTCAGGAATTCTTGAAGTGAAACGGTAAATAAATAAATAAGTAAATAAATAAATAAATAAATAAATACTGTAATAATACTGGAACTCACATGGAATAAGACACTAGTTCTATTCTTACTGTTGTAAAGCATGTATTTATTTGCAGAAACTCTTGAAAATAACTACCCCAACCATGTACACAAAGCACAGCTACATTGTGAGTCTCTCCTTTTTTTTTTTTTTTTTTTTTTTTTATAGAATAGAGTTTATTCAGGGCCTGGGGAGGGGAGTTAAGAGGGCAGTAGAAGCAGAGAAAGGCCAAGAGATAAAACGAGGGAGGGAGGGAGAGGTGGAGGTAGTGAGAGAGAAAAAGCGTGAGTCTCTCCTTAATAGTCCTTATGTTAGGAACTAAATATCCTTGTATTCTCACTCCTTCTAAATAAAATATGACCTGTGAGTTTTATCAGCAATATCATGGAGTAATTTTCATATATTTATATTCTTAGGAAATAAGGGCCAAATATATCATAATAACTATATAATATCTAGGAGTACATCACACACACACACACACACACACACACACACACACAGAGAGAGAGAGAGAGAGAGAGAACTTGAGATTTTTGCATGTGATCAGAAACATGTCTTGCAGAAATTATGCTTTTGAAAACTATATATTTTTTATTCATTTTACAACCCAGTATGTGCCTCCATCTCCTCCTAGTACCCACTTATGCTCCTCCATTCAACCTTCCCCTCACTTTTGAGAAGGTGAAGCCCACCTCTGGGTGTCACATTCAGTTAAGTCCACCCTCCACAGACCTCATGTTGCTGTAACATCTCCCACCAAGGCCAGACAAGGTGGTCTACTTAGAGGAGTGGAATCCCCAGGCAGGCAATAGGCTCAGGGATGGCTCTCACTCCAGTTGTTAGGGGACCTGCTAAAGACCAAGCTTCTCATTTGCTACATATGTGCAGGGGTCTAGTTCTAGCCAGTGCTTGATGTTTTGTTGGTGAATCATTCTTTGGGAGTCTCCAAGGGTCCATGGTAATTGACTCTATTAGTTTTCATTTGGAGCTCCTGTCCTTTTGGGGTTATCAACCCTTCTCCTAATGGTTCCATAAGGTTCCCTGAGCTGCATCTAATGTTTGGCTGTGAGTCACAGTATCACTTTCCATTGACTGTTGGGTAAAGTCTCTCAGAGGACATTATGCTAGTTTCCTATCTTCAAGAATAACAGAGAGTCATTAACAGTATCAAGAATTGGTTCTTGTCAGTGGGATAAATCTCAATTTTGGGCAGTCATTGGTTGGCCATTCCCTAAGGCTCTGCTCTGTCTTTTTCCCTGCATGTCTTATAGACAGGACACATTTTGGGTTGATATTTTGGAGGTGGTTTCCTGTCCTCATCCTTCCACTGGAGGTCCTTCCTGGCTTTATGAGGTACCCAATTCAAGATCCATATACCCCACTGCTTGGTGTCTCAACTAGAGTTGATTACATAGAGACTCTGGGGGTAGACCTTATCCCAATTCTCTGGCATACCCTAGAGAATGCCCACCCACCCCCAAATTTCCATTCTCTCTCCCTTGTTTCCCCTATCCATATATATGATATCTGCCTTCCCCTGTTTTCCTTCCCCAACTCTGCCCCTTCTTTCATCCAGTTTCCTGCTATCACTGTCCTCAGATTTATACTTAGATATATAAGCTGCTATATACATAGTGGAGCAATCGTCCTTGTAGTATGGTGCAACATCTTTTGGGTATATGTCTATGAGTAGTATAGCTAGGTCTTGAGGTAGAATTATTGCCAGCTTTCTGAGAAACTGCCAAACTGATTTTTGAGTGGTTATACAATTTTGGAAATCTACTACCAATGGAGGAGTGTTTTCCTTTCTTCACAATCTCAATAGCATGTGCTATCCTTTGATTTTTTTGTTCTTAGCCATTCTGATGGATGGAAAGTGGAATCTTAGGGTAGTTTTGATTTTCATTTCCCTGATGACTTTGAACATTTCTTTAATGTGTTTTGGCTATTAGGGTTTCCCCAGTTGAAAATTCCCTGTTTAACTCTGTAACCATTTTTTAATTGGGTTATTGGGATTGTTGCTGTCTAACTTCATGAGTTCTCTATATATTTTAGATATTATCCCTCTGTCAGATGTATGGTTGGTGAAGTTCTTTTGTAATTTGTGGGCTGTTGTTTTGTCCCAGTGATGGTCTTTTGACTTACAGAAGCTCTTTAGTTTCATGAAGTTCCATTTATTAATCATTAACCTTTGTGCCTGAGCCATTGGTGTTCTGTTAATGAAGTTGTCTCCTATACCGATGAGTTCAAGGATATTCCCCATAATCTATTCTATTGGATTTAGTGTATCTGGTTTCCAATTGAGGTCTTTGATCCATTTGGACTGAGTTTTGTGTAGAGTGATGAATGTGGATCAATTTGCACTTTTCTGCCCGAAGATATCCAGTTAGACCAGCACCGTTTGATGAAAATGCTTTCCCTTTTTGAATGTATGATTTTCGCTTCTTTGTCAAAAAATCAATTAACCATAGGTATTTAGGTTTATTTCTAGGTCTTTGATTATATTCCATTGATAAACCTGTCTGTTTCTACACCAGTCCCATGAAATTTTACTTACTATTGCTGTGTAGTACAGGGATGAAAACAGAGATGGTGATACCTCCAATCATTTAACTACTCTTTTTTTTTTTAATGTTAATACGAGAGCTGTTCTTTAAAGAGCTGTAAAGAACTGTGTTGGAATTCTGAAGGGGATTCCATTGAATTTTTAAATTGTTTTTGGTAAGATGGCCATTTTCACTGTGTTAATCCTACCAACCCATAAACATGGGAGAAATTCCCATCTTCTGATATATTCCTCAATTTCTTTTTTTATTCACTTGAAGTTCTTCTCATACAGGGCTTTCACTTGTTTGGCTAGTGTTTCACTGGATATTTTATATTATTTGTGGCTACTGTGAAGGGTATTGCCTCCCTAACTTCTTTCTCAATCTATTTATAGAATATATACAGGAAAGCTGATTTCTTTGAGTTAATTTTGTATCCAGCCACTTTGCTGAAGGTATTCATCAGCTGTAGGAATTCTCTAGAAAAATTTTTGGGGTCACTAATATATATTCTATGATATCATCTACAAATAGTGATATTTAACTTCTTCCTTTTCAATCTGTATCCCTTCTTCTCCTTCTTATTGCTCTAGCTGGAACTTCAAGTACTATATTGAAAAGATATAAATAACTAAAGTACTAATATCAATTAATGGTAACTTTTGTTAATTAACAAAATAAGACATTAACTTTTTTATATTTCCTTTATCTTGTTTTAAATAAATAAATTTTATGTAATATAATATAAATTAATATTATTCATTAAAAACTTTTTTTGTTTTTAGGTTTGCTTTTATTCATGACTCTGCCTATGTGCCTGCATAAATTTAATTGTGCCATATGTATATATGAACAGCTGATATGAAAAAAAAACCCCACTAGATCCTCTAGAGATGAAGTTACAGTTATTTTGAGCCATCATTTTGGTCTTGGTAAACTTTACCGACGTGACTAAGAATCATGATTCAGGGAAACCGGAAGAGAATATTCTCTGCCCACATTTTTGACTCTAGAGAAAAACACCTAGCGCCATCAAGATCCCCTGGGCACAGGGACCCAGAAGTAGGTAGAGGCCCTTCTGGTTGCTGCCCTCAGAGCGAACTGGGACCTAGCCCAAAGGAGAGACTTCAAGCGTAAGACCAGAGGTAAGGCCAACTTTTCTACTCCAAGTGACCTGCCTGGTGAGCTCAGGACACACAAAGGCAAAATTCCTCTGGGAAAGGATACTTCCAGTTTCTAGCTGACACCCAAACCTTGCTGATCCGGACCCATAGCTCCCTGCTCCCAAACCCCGTGGGAGAGAGAGAGCTCATCACATAGACGTGTGGGAAATCCTGAGACTGCAAGGCAAGAGAGACCGCCACTTCTGCCCACCTTTGCCCACATCCCTGGCCAAAGAGGAAACTGTATAGGGCCTCGGGGAACAGGAAGATAGGGGCAGTCAAGCTGCAGGAGCCCTGCGGTCCAGACTGTGCCTGGATTTGAGTGGACCTGGTCAGACAGCTCCCTGCACCCAAATCCCATGGGAGGGAGAGCTAGATGTTCAGAGGGGCAGACACGCCTGGGAAACCAGAGGAGAATACTCTCTGCCCACACTTCTTACACTAGAGGAAAACACTAGCGACATCAGGGTCCCCTGCCCAAGGGACCCAGAAGTAGGGGAAGACCCTTCCAGTTGCTGCCCTCACAGAGAGCTGAAAGCTAGCCCCGAGGAGTGACTTGAGGCCCATAACCAGAGGTAAGACCAACCTGCTTTTCTGCTCCAAGTGACCTGCCTTGTGGACTCCGGACACATGCCCACAGGAACAGCTGAAAGCCACTGGACAGGAACGACTACATGCCTGAAAGCAGAACACTCTGTTCCCATAAGTGTCTGAAAGAAAACAGGTCTACAGCACTCCTGACACACAAGCCTGTAGGATGGTCAAGCCAATGTAAGAAATAGCAGAACAAGGTAACACCAGAGAAAAAACTTGATGGCAAGAGACAAACACAGGAATCCAAGCAAAAAAATTAAGTCTACATGGCATAATCACAGCCCAATTTTCTGACCAAATCAAACACTGACTATCCAAACACACCAGAAAAAGAAGATCTAGATTTAGAAATCACATTTGATTATGATGATGGAGGACTTTAAGAAAGACATAAAGAACTCCTTTAGAGAAACACAGGGAAACACAAGTTAAACAATTTGAAGGCATTAGAGAGGAAACATAAGAATCCCTGAAAGAATTACAGGAAAGCACAAACAGGTGAAGGAATTGAAATGGAAATAGAAACAATAAAGAAAGCACAAAGGGAGACGACCTGGATACAGAAAACAAAAAGAAGAGATAAGGAGCCATAGATACAAGCATCACCAACAGAATACAAGAGATAGAAGAGAAAATATCAGGAGCAGAAGATTCCATAGAAATCATCGGGACAACTGTCAAAGATAATGGAAAATGGAAAAAGCTACTGGTGCAAAACATACAGGAAATCGAGGACTCAATGAGAAGATCAAAGCTAAGGATAATAGGTATAGAAGCAAGTGAAGACTCCAAACTCAAAGGACCAGGAAATATCTTCAACAAAATCATACAAGAAAACTTCCCTAAACTAAAGAAAGAGATGCCCATAAGCATACAAGAAGCCTACAGAACTTCAAATAGATTGGACCAGAAAAGAAACTCCTCCCATCACATAATAGTCAAAACACCAAATGCACAAAACAAAGAAAGAATATTAAAAGCAATAAGGGAAAAAGGTCAAGTAACATATAAAGGCAGACCTATCAGAATTTTACCAGACTTCTCACCAGAGACTATGAAAGTCAGAAGATCCTGGACAGATGTCATACAGACCCTAAGAGAACACAAATGCCAGCCCAGGTTACTGTATCCAGCAAAACTCTCAATTAACATAGATGGAGAAACCAAGATATTCTATGACAAAACAAAATTTACACAATACTTTTCTACAAATCCAGCCATACAAAGGATAATAAATGGTAAAGCCCAAAATAAGGAGGCAAGCTACACTCTAGAAAAAGCAAGAAACTAATCGTTTTGCAACAAAACAAAGAGAAGACAAGCACACAAACATAATCTCACCTCCAAATATGAGGATAATAGGAAGCAACAATCACTATTCCTTAAAAAATCAATGGAAACATTCCCCAATAAAAAGACACAGATTAACAAACTGGATATGCAATGAGGATCCTGCATTCTGCTGCCTACAGGAAACACACCTCAGAGACCAAGACAGACACTCCCTTAGAGTAAAAGTCTGGAAAACAACTTTCAAAGCAAATAGTCTGAAGAAGCAAGCTGGAGTAGCCATTCTAATATCGAATAAAATCAATTTTCAACCAAAAGTCTTCAAAAAAGATAAGGAAGGACACTTCTTATTCATCAAAAAAAAAAAAAAAAAAAAAACAAAACAAAAAAAACAAAAAAAAACAAACAAAAAAAGGATATACCTTCTTCTCACCACCTCATGGTACTTTCTCCAAAATTGACCATATAATCGGGCAAAAAACAGGCCTCAACAGATACAGACCACCACAGGCTAAAGCTGGTCAGCAATAACAATCAGGAAAGAACGCCCACATACACATGGGAGTTGAATATGCTCTACTCATTGATAACCTGGTCAAGGAAGAAATAAAGAAAGAAATTAAAGACTTCCTAGAATTTAATGAAAATGAAGGTACAACATACCCAAACTTATGGGACACAATGAAAGCAGTGCTAAGAGGAAAACTCATAGCTCTGAGTGCCTGCAGAAAGAAATAGGAGAAAGCATATATCAGCAGCTTGACAGCACACCTAAAAGCTCTAGAACAAAAAGAAGCAAATATACCCTGGATGAATAAGGGCAGGAAATAATCAAACTCAGAGCTGAAATCAACCAAGTAGGAAAAAAAGGACTATACAAAGGATCAACAGAACCAAAAGCTGGTTCTTTGAGAAAATCAACAAGATAGATTAAACCCTTAGTCTGACTAACCAGAGGACACAGAGATTGTGTCCAAATTAACAAAATCAGAAAAGAAAAGGGCGACGTAACAACGGAATCAGAGAGAATCCAAAAAAATCATCAGATCCTTATAAAATGCCTATATTCAACAAAACTTGAAAATCTGCAGGAAATGGACAATTTCCTGGAAAGAGACCAGGTACTGAACTTAAATCAGGAACAGATAAACCATCTAAACAACCCCATAACTCCTAAAGAAATAGAAGCTGTCATTAGCGAAAAGAGCCCAGATCCAGGTAGGTTCAGTGTACAAGTCTATCAGTCCTTGATAGATGACCTCATACCAATAATATCCAAAATCTTCCACAAAATTGAAACAGACAGAGTGCTACCAAATTCCTTCTATGATGCCACAATTACTCTTATAACCAAACCACACAAAGACCCAACAAAGAAAGAGAACTTCAGACTAATTTCCCTTATAAATATCGACAGAAAAATACTCAATAAAATTCTTGCAAACAGAATCCAAGAACCCATCAAAACAATCACCCATCATGATCAAGTAGACTTCATCCTAGGCACACAGGGATGGTTTAATATATGGAAAAGCATCAAAGTAAACCACTATATAAACCAACTGAAAGATATAAACCACATGATAATTTCATTAGAAGCTGAGAAGGCGTTTGATAAAATTCAACGCCCCTCCATTATAAAAGTCCTGGATAGAACAGGAATTCAAGGCCCATACCTAAACACAATAAAAGCTATATACAGCAAATTAGTAGCTAACATTAAACTAAATGGATAGAAACTTGAAGCAATCCCACTAAAATCAGGGACTATGCAAGGCTGCCCACTCTCTCCCTACCTATTAAATATAGTTCTCGAAGTCCTAGCCCGAGCAATCAGAAAACAAAAAGAGATCAAAGGGATAGAGATTGGAAAGGAAGAAGTCAAAATATCACTATTTGCAGACGATATGATAGTATATTTAAGTGATCCCAAAAGTTCCACCAGAGAACTACTAAACCTGCTAAACACCTTCAGCAATGTGGCTGGGTAAAAATTTAACGCAAATCAGTAACATTCCTCTACACAAAAGAGAAACAAGCTGAGAAAGAAATTAGAGAAATAGTCCCAAACAATATGAAATACCTCGTGGTGACTTTATCCAAGCAAGTGAAAGATATGTATGATAAGAACTAAAAGCCTCTAAAGAAAGAAATTGAAGATCTCAGAAGATTGAAAGATCTCCCATGCTCATGGATTGGCAGGATTAATATAGTAAAAATGGCCATTATACCAAAAGCGATCTACAGATCCAATGCAATACCCATCAAAATTCCAATCTAATTCTTCATACAGAAGAATTAGACAGAACAATTTGCAAATTCATCTGGAATAACAGAAAACCCAGGATAGCTAAAACTATCCTCAACAATAAAAGGACTTCTGGGGGAATCACTATCCCTGAACTCAAGCAGTATTATGGACGAATAGTGATAAAAACTGTATGGTATTGGTACAGAGACAGGCAGATTGACCAGTGGAATAGAATTGAAGACCAAGAAATGAACCCACATTCTATGGTCACTTGATATTTGACAAAGAAGCCAAAACCATCCAATGGAAAAAAGATAAGCTTTTCAACAAATGGTGCTGGGTCAACTGGAGGTCAGCATGTAGAAGAATGCAGATCAATCCATTCTTATCACCCTGTACAAAGTTTAAGTCCAAGTGGATCAAAGACCTCCACATCAAACCAGATACACTCAAACTAATATAAGAACACATGGACACTGTAGAAAATTTCCTGAACAAAACACTAATGGCTTATGCTCTAAGATCAAGAATTGACAAATGGGATCTCATAAAACTACAAAGCTTCTGTAAGGCAAAGGACACTGTTGTTAGGTCAAAACGGCAACCAACAGTATGGGAAAAGATCTTTACCAAGCCTACAACTGATAGAGGGATTATATCCACAATTGACAAAGGACTCATGAAGTTAGACTGCAGGGAGACAAATAACCCTATTAAAAATTGGGTTTCAGTGCTAAACAAAGAATTCACAGCTGAGGAATGTCGAATGGCTGAGAAGCTCCTAAAGAAATGTTCAACATCTTTAGTCATAAGGGAAATGCAAATCAAAATGACCCTGAGATTCCACCTCACACCAATCAGAATGGCTAAGATCAAAAATCTCAGGAGACAGCAGATGCTGGTGAGGATATGGAGAAAGCACACTCCTCCATTGATGTTGGGATTGCAGACTGGTACAACCATTCTGTAAATCAGTCTGTAGGTTCCTCAGAAAATTGGACATTGCACTACCTGAGAACGCAGCTATACCTCTTTTGGGCATATACCCAAAAGATGCCCCAAGATATAACAAAGCCACATGCTCCATTATGTTCATAGCAGCCTTATTTATAATAGCCAGATGCTGGAAAGAACCCAGATGCCCTTCAACAGAGGAATGGATACAGGAAATGTGGTATATCTACACAAAGGAATACTACTCAGCTATGAAAAACAATGACTTTATGAAATTCATAGGCAAATGGATGCATCTGGAAAATATCATCTTGAGTGTGGTAACTCAATCACAGGTTAACACACATGGTATGTACTCATTGATAAGTGGACATTAGTCCAAATGCTCAAATTACCCTAGATGCACAGAACACATGAATCTCAAGAAGAATGAACAAAATGTGGATGCTCCTTCTTTAAAAGGGGAACAAGAATACCCTTAAGAGGGCATAGGGAGACAAAGTTTAGAACAGAGGCTGAAGGAACTCCCATTCAGAGCTTGCCCCACATGTGCCCATGTATAAGGCCACCAAACTAGATAAGATGGATGAAGCAAAGAAGTGCAAGCTGACAAGATCTGGATGTAGATCTCTCCTGAGAGACACAGCCAGAATATGGCAAATACATTGGCGAAGGCCAGCAGCAAACCACTCAACTGAGAACTGGACCCCCATTGTAGGAATTGGAGAAAGGACTGAAAGAGCTTGAAGGGACTTGAGATCCCATATGAACAACTATGCCAAGCAATCAGAGCTACCAGGGACTAAGCCGTTACCCAAAGACTATACAGGGAATGACCATGGGCTTCAACTGCATAGGTAGCAATGAATAGCCTAGTAAGGGCACCAGTGGAAGGGGAATCTCTTGGTCCTGCCAAGGCTGAACCCAAGTGAACAGGATTCTTGGGGGGAAGGAGGTAATGGGCAGAGGATGGGGATGGGGAAGGTTTAGGGAGATGTTTTTCTGGAGACCGTGAAAGGGAATAACATTTGAAATGTAAATAAGTAATACCCAATTTAATAAAGATAATAAAAAAAGAATCATTACCCAGGGAGGTGACTTTATAATAAAGTAGTCAGAGATGGAAATCATAAACTCTGATATAATGGAAACAGAAAGCTTATGTGTTTGAGATGATAACGTCAGGGGCAGTAACTAGCTGTGAGGTATGTATGTGGCTGACTATTAGAATTTCAAGAAAGTAGAAGAGTTCATTTTTCTTTTGAGGTACCCGAAGAAAATTCTCCAATACCATTGAAGTTCATTTTGAAATTCTGATTATAAAAGATTGAATAGTTAATTAATGTTATGCAAAAGACCAATATAATGGAAGATTTTGAGTGATTCTATAAAAATCTAGAAGTAAGGTACATTTTTTTTCTTTATTGAAAAGAATGTTCTTTTGAGGAACATCTAGGTTGCTTCCTATTTCTGGCTATTACAAATAAAGCAGAAATGAACATGGTTTATAAGTGCCTCTACGGTCAAATGAAGCATATATTGAGGATATGCCTAAGAGTGGTATTGCTAGATCTTAAGGTAGATAAATTCCAGTCTTCCTGACTAAAAACCATACTGATTTCCATATAGGCTGTGAACATTTACATCCCACAAGCAATGAATAAGTGTTCTATTTACTACCCAGCTTTGTCAGCATAAGTTGTTACTTGTTATATTGATCTGAGCCATTCTGACTGTTATAAAAATGAAATTATAAAGGCATTTGGATTTGAATTTCCCTGATGGCTAATGATGTTGTTTTAAGTTTTTCTCAGTGACTTGATTGACCAGTTTTGAGACTTCTGTTCATATTTGTACCCCACTTTTAATTGGATTATTTGTTTTTTATTTTTTATTTATTTATATTATTACTTTTGTTTTTTAACAGTTGCTCCCCTCCCAGTCCCCTGTCTAGATACCTATTTTTTTTAATTTTTTATTATATATTGGATATTAGCACTCTACTGACTGAGTAGTTGATGGAAAAAAAACAACTTTCCCATTCTGTATGTTACCACTTTGTCCAGATGATGGTGTTCTTTCCATTACAGACAATTTTCAGTACCATAAGGTCATATTTATTAACTCATGTTTTTAATAATGAGATTATTTTCAGATATTCTATTCCTGTGCCAACATGTTCAAGGTCATATTCCCTCCTTATTTTCTATCAGTGTACCTAGCTTTATACTTAGGTCTTCTAGCCATTTAGAGTTGAATTTTATGCAGGGTACTAAATATGGATCTATTTTGATTCTTCTACATGCTGACATCATGTTTGACCAGCACTATTTATTGAAGACATTCTTATTTATCCAATGTGTATTTTGGAATTTCTTTATAAAAAATAAGATATTCATAGGCATGTTTATTTATATCTGTACATTCAAATAAATTCCATTGATCAATCTGTCAATATGTCTGCCTATATTATGCTGTTTTTACTACTATAGCTTAGTAATACAAACAAAGTTTGGAGATGCTGACACCTATAGCATTTCTTTTATTGTTCAGGATTGATTTGACTATCTGTTTTGGTTTTTTGTTTTAGTTTTTCCATATTAACGTGAAAATAATTTTTTCAAGATTTGTTAACAATTATGACTTCCTGAAATTTGTAAACAAATAGATAGAACTAGAAAATATTCTGAGTGAGTCACAAATGAACACACATGATGTGTACTCACTGATAAGTGGATCTTAGTTCAAAAGCTAGGAATACCCAAGATATAACTCTCAGACCATATGAAGCTTAAGAAGAAGGGAGACCAAAGTATGGAGGCTTCAGTCCTACTCAGAAGGGGGAAAGAAAATAATCATGGGCAGTAGAGGGAGGGAGGGTTCTGGAAAGGAGAAAGGAGAGGGAAGAAAATGGGAGGGGTCAGTATTAGATGCAGGAGGAGATTAGGGAGAAGTACAGATGGTCAGGAAATTGAACAGAGGTGTGTAGCAGTAGCATATGGGAGCTAGGGGTAGCCAATATATTGTCCCAGATGCCAGGGACCTAAGAGGTTCTCAGCATCCAACAGGGATGACATTAGGTGAAATATGTAACAAAGGGAGATAGAATCTGTAGAGACCATATCCAGTAGGTAGGCAAGGTCACCTTGAGGGGGCAGAGAAGACAAGACAGAGGGAAGGAGAGAGAGGAAAATGGAGAAAGAGAGGTGGAAGACAGAGCAGAACCACATGGCCTGAAGGAGCCACTAATAGCAAGGGATCTCATAGCCGTGGAATAAAGTGGTGTAGTGGTGAATATACTCCATAAGCATGCAGCTTATAAATATGTAACTGAGTTGTGTGTCCTTTGCACAGGCATATTGGGGTTGGAGATTTACTGATAAAAATCTGGCTGGTATTAATTATTAAGTCTGTCTAGTATTTTTCTATTTGTGACAATTTATGTGGGCAGGAGAGAGTGCGAAACAGTGGAGCTGTCATTGATAGTTGGTGTAGGCAACCGCCCAGGCAGTCGATCTGTGGACTGCAAGTGGTAGCTCCAGGCATTCTCAGAAAGGACAGGTTTGGGTGGCTTAGCAAGCCAGTTGCAGGAACCAAGGGGAGATGGCCATTTTGAACATTGGGCAAGGAGGAAATGACAGATACTGATTCTAGAACCTAGCCAGAACTAGCTTGGATTGTTAAAATTACATGCAACACAAAAAAATATTAATCCAGAACTGTTCCTGTCAAAATGAAATGAAGGGAAAAAGAATGGAGCAGAGACTGAAGGAAAGACCATACAGAGACTGCCCTACCTGGGGATCCATTCCATCTGCAGACATCAAACCCAGACACTATTGCTGATGCCAAGAATTCCTTGCTGACAGGAGTCTGACATAACTGTGTCCTGAGAGGCTCTGCCTAGCCTGACAAATACAAATGAGGATGTTTGCAGCCAACCATCTGACTAAGCAGAGGACCGCAAATGGAGGAGTTAGGGGAAGGACCAAAGAACCTGAAGGAGTTTGCAATCCCATAGGAAGAACAACAATATCAACCAATCAGACCCCCTAGAGCTCCCATGGACTAAACCAACCAAACAATACACATGGAGTGAATCATGGCTCCAGCTGCATATTTGCAGAGGATTATCTTGTCTGCGATCAATGGGAAGAGAGGCCCTTGGTCCTGTGAATGCTTGATGCCCCAGTGTAGGGGAATGCCAAGGTGATGAGACAGGAGTGGGTGGGTGGGTGGGGGAGCATCCTCATAGAAGCAGAGGAAATGGAAGGGAATAGAGGGTTTGTGGAGGGGAAACTTAGAATTTGAGATGTAAATAGATAAAGTAACCTATAAAAAAGAATTAAGCGATGTATTGAAATTTTGATTGGAATTGTATTGAATCTGTAATTTTTATTCCTAGATACAGTTTCTCAGCATTTATTTATTGACAACCTTCGCATTAAAGTTCATAAGGAAATTGGTCTGTAATTCTCTTGGTTTGGTCTTTGTGTGGTTTGACATCAGGGTAACTGCAGACGTTGAAAATCAGACCACATTGTTTCAGTTTCTCTTTTATGTATTAATTTGTCAGTTTCTGGTTTTTTTGGAGGGGGTTTGTTTGTTTTTTGGTTGGGTGATCTTTTAATTTCTTCCAAAGTTACTGGTATGTTTAAATTTTATATTGGTCTTGTTTTAACTTCGGTGTCACCTCTCAAAAAGTTATCCATTCCTTTCCAACTTTCCAGGTTGGTGGACTAGAGACCTTATGATTCTTTGATTCTTCAGATTTTCTTGATGTTTGTTTATGTCCCTCTTTTCACTTCTAATTTTGTTAATTTCAATATTCTTCCACCACCTTTTAGTTAATATGTGTAATATTAATAATAATACGAATAAAATGTTGACAGTCTTACCAATTTTCTCAATCAACTCTGTTGCACTCTTTGTATTTTACTGGTTTGTTTCTATTTTATTTTATCCTTGAGTTTTTTTGTTATTTGCCATCTACTCATTTTGACTGTGATTTCTTCCTTTGTCCTAGACTTCGCAGGTGGGTTGTTACATTGTATATGATAGCTCCTATTTTTTAATGTAGGCATTTTGTGTTATGAAATTGCCTCTTAGAATTGCTTTCATAGTGTTCCATTAGGTTAATTGTATTGTATATTCATTTTAATTCAATGCTAGAAAGTCTTTCACTTCTTTATTTCTGTCTTGACCCATTATTCATTCAGTAGAGAGCTATTCGGTTTCTATCAGTTCGTTATCTTCCTATTGTGTGGTGATGATAATGATGATGTGTGTTTAAGTGTGTGTGTTTCCCATCTTTTGATTTGTAGATCTGGGATTATTTATTCCATATTTTTATTGGGTACAGTTATCCTCTTTGTGTTCCAGTTTTTTCTGGTACCTTCTCTTTGTGGAACTGGATTTGTAGGTAGATATTGCTTTCATTTTTTAATGGGAAATTATTTTATTTTCTCCATTGATTGTGATTACAGTTTTGCTGGAAATACTAGTCTGTGCTAGCATCTGTAGTTTTTTATAATCTGTAGATGTCTGCTCAGGCCTTCTGGTTTTTAGAGTGTCCATGGAGAAGTCAATTGTTTTTGTAGTAGGGCTGCCTTCATATGCTACTTTGTCTTTTTTCTTTGCAACCTTTAATGTAATTCTTTTGTTCAGTACATTTAATGGTTTTGTTTTTAGATGCTGACTAGAATTTTTTTATGGTCTAGTCTATTTTCTGCTTTGTACACTTTTGTACCTTGATTGGCATTATTCTTTCTTGAAAAATCAATGATGTTTTATTCCCAGAAATTTAGTAATTATTTTCTATATGTCTATTTCTCTTAGCAGTTTTTGATAACTATTAATCATAAGAAGAATTCAACTTCTATACATCATTAAGTTCCTCATGTTCTCTACATGCTGACCAATCTTTAAAGTGTGTGTGTGTGTGTGTGTGTGTGTGTGTGTGTGTAAAAATATCTGAGGCCTTTTCCTTCTTTGAAATAAACAATAGAATTATTCAGGAGGAGTTAGTTATGGTTACTTTTCAGAGGGAGACATCACTAAAAGATGAATGTCACTGGACTAGAAAGACAATCTGAAGGGAGTGGTTGTATTAGTAAATAATAGGAAATACAGTCAAAACATTTTGCAGAAAGATTGGAAAATATTTCTATTAAAATTATTTATATCTATGCAGGTATATCTGTGTTTGTGTGAGTGCAATTGAACTAGTTAGGTTTTGTCAACCTGACAAGAGTTACAATAACAAGGAGGGGTAGGAATATCAAGAGAAGAGTCACCTCTATCAGATTGGCATGTAGGCATGTCATTGGAGAGCTTTCCAGATTAAGAATTAACATGGGAAGGTCCAGACCATAGTGGTTGATCTCATTCTTCTACAGAAAATAAGCTAAACAACTCATAGGAAGCCAGTAAGACACTTTACTTTATGGTTTCTATCTATGCTCCTGGTTGAATACCTGCTATGACATCCCATAATGATCGTGCTGAGTAGTTTTGTGTCACCTTGACATGAGCTTTTAAAGCCAACTTGCTTTAGTCATGGTGTTTCATGATAGCAATAATAACTCTAAGATAAGGATGACTGTAATAAGAATGTATAAATCAAATAATCACTTTGTTTCCAAGTTGCTTTTGGCCAAGGTTTTTATTACAGGATGGAGAGGTAACTTGGGAAAGTATTTCATGTATTTTAAGGTTGCTTGCTGTCCAGAAAATGAGTCAGATCACCTAGAGCAATAGGTGGTTATGAGCTACCTGAAATTGGTGGTGAGAGACAAATTCTGGTGTTCTGGCAGTGTTCCTGTTATTACTGAGTCACACCCTCAAAGAAAATGTTTTAATGAAGCTTAATGTTATAAGAGTATGGAAATACTACAGTATTGACCATATTTTAGGACTCTTAGTAATAATCTGATCAATGTGGTTGCTTCTGAATGACTGAAAGTAGAGAAAAAGTGTGTGGTTCTTTCTGGGAAAAAAAAAAAAAACCACAATACCACCCAATTTAGTTTTAGGCAACGTCCCCGAGGTATTAGAATACACAGCAGTGCCTGAAAAAGTCCCTAACAGCTGAGGAGAAGTCAAGGCTGTGCTTGGATAATCAGGCACTTTCTGAAGACTGTGCAGCAGCTGGCCCACTCAGGACCGACTTCTCAGGTGTGGTTCTTCAGTGGAGAGGTTGCAGCTGTCAGTATAATCACAGCAGATGGACGTCCAGGCTGGCTCTCACAGAGCAGTGCTCTGAGACTCCCTGTCAGCAACTTAGGCTGACTCAGTACTTCTTCAGCCCCAATTAGGATAGCTTAACGATGTCAAACCATTCCTCTGACTCAAGAAAGGAGCTATTCTCTGACCTACTTGAATGACAACCTAGAAACACAGTCATAATGCTTATCAAGCTGAGAATGTCTTGAAGTTATTGCCACCCCTCAGCAGATTAAGATAGATTGAAACACTTGGCAAAAAGCCCTGTCCTTGAAGAAGGAACAAAACAGATTATCCCTGTTGAATTGGAATCAGATGTGTAAGCCTTTTCAGAACACCAATAATTTTGGGTGCTGAAAATCTCCCATCATGTCATCGTGCATTTTGGAAGGAGTGTATATCTGTGAGCTTTACGACTGGCATGGTTTGATTTGCAGTTTCTAAGAATGATGTATCTGAAGATTAACAGCCCTAAAGTTGAAATAATGGACCTCAATTGGAATAATATTCAACGTATGTCTTAAAAAATTCATATATACTACTACCTAATGAATTGTTTCTTGTAAACTAAATACAATGTTGAAACCCCATCATTTTAGATGCCACTAATTCTTAAAAGTATGTCAGTTCATTCATGCATACTTTTTCCTATAAAAATTTCAGGACATATGTAATAAGTGTTCTATGTCAGATGTGATACTTGCCTATAATCTTAGTACTGGGGACGAAGAAGAGGGAGAATCCAAATTCTAAGAAATTCTCAGCTATATATTGAGTTCAAGGCTAGTTTGAGCTATGTGAAAGTCTAACATAGAGTAAGAAAGTATTCCAAGATAAGCACAATGCAATATCTATTTAAATCTGTCCAGTAATACTGTATTTATCAGGCTGCAACTCTAATTTGTTCTTTGAAATTTGGGCCGAATACTTCCAATGTGAAGCCAAATAAACAGAGATACATATACACATGTCCATGGCGAAAGCATTAGTGCTTCAGTGTTCTTAGTGACTTGATCTATTACTCACTGGGTATGGAACTTGAGGTGAACACTTGGTTAAGCACACACTAAAACCGTACAGGAAGCACTGAAGTGTGTCAGCAGTAGGACTGATACATGATAATACAGTATAATTGTCAGAAGGTCACAGCACTACAACAGTGCTGCTGTGGTGTACTTTCTTTCTAGCATTCCCCATTCACAAATGTCACCTGAAAAATGCAGCCCCTTCAACTTATATGCAGGGGTTCTCTGATGGGTCACTGCTCAGTTCTAATCTGTGTGACTTTGTACCATTGGGGGAGTGCCAAATCCAGCAAGGACTACACTACCATCACAATAAGGTTCCCCTCTCCAGAATGGGATGAAAGGATAGCATATATAAATGTAATTTCTGCAAAAGCAATGCTTCAACACAGCCCATAGTGTTAACTTTAATTAGAGAATTGAACTGAACTACATCTTTCTTTTCTAATGGAAATGACTTTTAACAAAAGGTCAGAGAAAATGTAATATATGAGACAATTAAAAAATGAATTACTTAAAAATACAGTGTCAAAAATACCTTTTAAATTGAAAACTCATGTAATGCTATTATTATGAAGTTTTATAAAGTAACAATCATATTCAAAAAATCTCATTGTACCCCTAAAATGGCCACTTATATTTGTTTTATGTTTTTTAGTTCTAGAGATATTTATATATGTATGTACCATGCGTGTACGCTTGCGTGTGGATGTGTTCTATATGTTATAGCATAGTACAAATGATATGAAATTTATACTTAGAGGTTATACTGTGTTTATATACAATTTTTAATATTTTAGACTCAGTATATTATGGCCAGTTACTTATGTTCACATTCAAACATAAATACATAGTATATATTTCTTATCTTATGAAGTTGAAAATATTGAGTACAC
Organism: Rattus rattus; assembly: GCF_011064425.1. Lineage (NCBI taxonomy): Eukaryota > Metazoa > Chordata > Mammalia > Rodentia > Muridae > Rattus > Rattus rattus. The sequence continues at coordinate 75,762,353 of NC_046160.1, forward strand.
TTTACAGTGTGGCTATGTATGCAGTGTGAATAATTATTTTTATACAAACTAATTAAAAACACTTCTATATTTTGTAGTTGGAACATTAAAGAGGTACATTTTTAGCAATGTAGTATCACACATCTTTTATATGTATTTCTTGTGTTTTAAAGTATAGTCTTAGAACTTCTGTGGCTACGTGTCTGTTTGTGTTCTGTTGCTGTTTGGGCTTTTTTATGATAGGAATTGAAAGCAGGTTTCCACCCATATCAAACCCATTATACACTACTGAACTACATGACTAACCCTGTAAGATGGGAATAATTTTAGGTAGGCACTTTCTCAGTTGCCTGGGCTGCTGGTCTAGACAGGCCTGCAAATGAGAGCATTCAGCATCAGCAGAATGAATACTTGGGATACAGTTTTGGGCCACCATGCATAACTTCTAGTTTGATTTTAATGACTATATGGTGGTATGGTTGTATTTGAAGCTGTACTCATTAAGAAATTAAAATCATTGATATTTATATGAATGCAATTCCTGTGTATATTCTATATCCACTCCCTTTTCTCTCCACTTAGGTTATCTACAACCTTACATTGCTGAAACAATAAGAACAATGTCAAGTTATGTACTGCATGGAATTTTAGATATTTATTCTATTTTTATCTTTGTCTATTTGTATCTCTCTCTCTGTCTGTCTGTCTGTCTGTCTGTCTCTCTCTCTCTCTCTCTCTCTGTCTCTCTGTGTGTGTGTGTGTGTGTGTGTGTGTGTGTCTGTGCGCACATATAGGTGTCTATTTAATGTGACTTCTGTGGAGAGACGGAAGAAAGCCTCAAATTCACTGAAGTTGGAATTGTGTTTGATAGCCACCAGATGTGGGTGTGACCTACCCAATGTGAATGCCAAGAATTCAAGTTTAGCCTTCTGAAAGAATAACAATTTATCTTAACAGTCAAGAATGTAATTGTATACACCACTTTGAAAACAATTTGAAGTAAATCATTCACTAAATTATATCTAGTATAAAGTTTGCATGCAAAAATTTACTTGGTGAATTTTTTTTCTGAATAAAAAAAATCCGTGGACACAGTATATAGAAGATAGAGCTGATCTTGATGATCCCACCTGGCTTTCTTTATTTCAAAACCTATTTTGTATAAATCTTTAAAACAATACATAGAAAAAGAGATTGCACATATATTATGATGCCCCATTTCAGTTTAATTACTCTGTGATTTGACTCACAAGGCAGCAGATTAGAACAGTGTATACATCCCAAATAGTAGAAAATGGCAGAATACCTGAAATTAAAAGGATAAATTACAAAATGGATAGAAGTTTCAGTTTCTTATTGTTTAAGACATAAATATTCCTATCTTCTGCATATGAGTGTTTTGCTTGAGTGTATGTATGTGTACCACATGCTTGTCTGGTGCCATAAAGAGCATCGAATCCAGTGGAACTAGACTTGTAAGTAGCTGTGAACCATCATTTAGGTGCTGAGAATTGATTTCCCATCCCCAGAAACAGCAGGCATAGAGCCGTCACTCCAGCCTACTTCTTTTCTTTTAAGTGTGAGACTATACTCTTCATATCCGTGATTTCTTAACATTCTGTTTCAATGTAGTTTCTTTAGAAGTAACCTCCAAGAGCAAATAAAAAATGATTACCAGTTGATATGAGAGATTATTTTAACTACAATATATTAAGTTGGCCTGGGAGTATGAGAAATGAACGAAGGAAAATGTACAGTGATTTTCTTCCTGCAGATGATCACTGTGCCTGCCTAATATGTGTGAAGTTGCACATCAGCCTTTTTTTACAGTAGTAAGCTATTGGACATACATAACAGATGGGCTCATAACTTCCCAATTCCATAAACATGGTCTTCACTCCTGGAGGCAGTAATGTCCAAAGATGACTTTCAGTGGGTTTAGAGTACTTTCATTGCTGACATTTTACAAGTTATTGAAGCTCAGGGCAGTAATAACTTGTAATGTTGTTTTCAACATAGCTTCAATATGTTTTTAGGGGTAAGGTACAATAGATATGAAATACCTTAGTGAATTATTCTCCTGTCAGCTAGTCCAAGTGTGTCAGCAGGTCCCTGCCATCGCAGAGGCTGCGATTGCTTTACTGTCATTTTTTCTCACACTCTGTTCTTCATCAGAAGGCTTTCAGTTACCTGCTGAATGGTGCCTCCCTGGAACACACCCAGGATGCTGCTGCTCCCAAGACTTACAGCAGCACACTGCACTCATCATTCCAGTTATCCTTATTAGATTCATTTCCCCACTAGACAAAAAAAAAGAGCATTCAGTGCAACATATGAAAACTATCACAGAAAAAAATTTCTTTTCAATATATTTTGTCAGCATTTGTCTACTGAACAAGACTGTATGTAAAATTTATGACAGACAAGAACAAGCTATTGTAGAATCTCACGGAAGAAGCTATGTTGGCTGGTGCTAGTATAATAGCAATCCTTTTGTTTTGGATTTGTCATGATAGATTTGGCATTCTATCTGAACCTTGTAGGCGTCTGGCAATTGTCTGTAGAATACTGGCTATAACATGAAAGAAAATCTAAGGATTAAACAGGATGTTTGGTTCAAGAGACCAGGAATACTTGAAATGGTAAACGAGGAGCAAATTCAGAGGTTGGTTTTGACAAATCTTAAAATGCTTATGTTGTGGTTAGAGATGGTGCTGGGTATGATTATGGGCTTGTATCTGAGTAGGAATAATGTTTGAAGTCATAAGCAAAATACACGGAGTGATATCATAGAATGCTGTAGTAAATAAGAATGTGTTTACTGTGCCATATTGCCTTGAGTTGGGAATTAAGTCTTTTCTTGCCATGGAGCTATACATGGAATGGAATTTATGCTAATAGAATTTCTGGTTCTGACTACTGGATAGGTGTGTAATAAGAAAACAAAACATGGATACCTCATCAAACCCTAAACAAGGATCACAGCAATAGACATGCTATGGTAGAAGGGAAATATCTCATGGGCCTTCAACCCTAGAAAAAGAACTATACACAACTAAGAAATTCTCAGGATGTGGAACATAGACTGCTCAGGGAAGTCTCTTCAGCAAACAGCAACCCCTCTGGTTATGCAATACCAAGCAGTCAGCTGAGAAGTAATACACATACCAGTAACATCATTCAAACTGACCAGGTTGTATTTAAACATTTAGTAATACGTATCATATATGGGTATATATCATATATCAATAATACTTAATTTTATATGTGTGTATATATAAAATCAACACTTAAAGAAATAGAAATGTTCAACATCCTTTGTCACAGGGAAATGCAAATTAAAACAACCCTGAGATTCCACTTAACACAGGTCAGAATGTCTAAGATAAAAAACTCAGGTGACAACAGATGCTGGCAAGGATGTGGAGAAAGAGCAGCACTCCTCCATTGTTGGTGGAATCGCAAGCTGGTACAACCACTGTGGTACTCAGTCTGCAGGTTCCTCAGAAAATCAAACATAGTACAACCTGAGCTATACCACTCCTGGGCATATACGCAAAAGATGCTCCAACATAAAACAAGGACACATGCAACATTATGTTCATAGAAATCTTATAGCCAGAAGCTGGAATGTACCCAGCTATCCTTCGACAGAGGAATAGATACAGAAAGTGTGGTACATTTACACAATATAGGACTACTCAGCCATTATAAACAAAGACGTCATGAAATTCATAGGCAGATGGATGGAACTAGAAAATATAATCCTATGTGAGGTAACAATCACAAAACAAACAAAAAAAAAACCCAAAACCCAAAAAAAAACCAAAACAAAAACCAAAAAACCCGACAACACAAAACCCGACAACACTAAAAGAGACACAGAGAGAGAGAGAGAGAGAGAGAGAGAGAGAAGGCACTCACTGATAAGTGGATATTAGCCCCAAAAGTTTGGATTACCCAAAATACAATCCAAAGACCACATGTTGCTCAAGAAGAAGAATTAAAGTGTGGAAGCTTCGGTCCTTCTTAGAAGGTGGAATAAAAATATTCGAAGAGAAGATAGAGGGACAAAGTTTGAAGCAGAGACTGAAAGAATGGCTATTCAGAGTCTACCTTACCTGCCCTTACATATAAACAGCCACCAAACCCAGATAATATTGCCTGACATAGCTGCTTCCTGAGAAGCTCTACCAGAGCATGACAAATACAGAGGTGAATGCTCGCAGCCAACCATTGAACTGAGAATGGGGTCCTCATTGGAGGCGTTAGAGAAAGGATTGAAGGAGCTGAAGGGTTTACTACACCTTAAGAAAAACAATACCAACCAACAAGAGCTCCCATTCACTAAACCACAATCTAAAACTATGCATGGACAGACCATGGCTCCAGCTGCACGTGTAGCAGAGGATGGTCTTATTGGGCACCAATGGGAGGAGCAGCCCTTGGTCCTGCCAAGACTGGACATTCCTGTGTAGTCCGCTTGAATGTCGGTTCGAGGAAGCAGGAAGGGATTGGTGGATGGGTGAGGAAGCACCCTCATGAAGAAGGGGTGTGGCATGGACAGGGAACTGGGAGAGGGGATAACATTTGAAATGTAAATTGAAAGAAAAACCAATAAAAAATATTAAACAAAACCCCAGAGTATTAGAAGAAGTTAAAAGAAAAATGTGAGTCTAGGTGAATGTGGGTTTAGATTTCCAATGTACAACTCATAATTATAGACTTCCTGATTGTTCTAAAGATTTGTGTATTTCTTACTAAAAGAGTAATATTATTGATTTTTTAAGGATTCTTATGCAGGTTTTATATTTATTTTTATTTATTCAATTGACATCCCTATATCAGGACCCCCTCCTCCTTATACCCTCTCACTTAAAGCTTGCCTCTATTCCTATCTACCCTTCTCCTTTGAGAAGGGAAAGCCCCACTTCTATGTATACTTCCCCGAAAAACACACACACACACACACACACACACACACACACACACACACACTCACACACAAACACACACAGACACACTTAAAGGAAATAGAATTCATGAATTTGTGGCAAGGAGAATGCATAAGAAGGGTTGGACAGAGGAATGGAAAGGACACAGTGCAATTATGCTTTAATTTAAAAAATAATTAAAAAATCACAATTTAATAATGTGAAGAATATCAAAACAATAATTTTTAGTTCTACAATGAACATAAAAACTGTAATTAACTGTTTTCTTATGGTAAATGTGAAGAGATAAAGGGAAGACAGAAAACGATGCTAGTATGTCAGGACTATTAAAAGAAATTATCAAAGAATGCTTTTTTAAAAAACAGAAATATATCCCCTCATTTCTAAACGTAAGCTATCCATGATGAAAGGGTTGGCAGTATTTGTATCTTTCTGAGTCACCTCTCTTCTCTTAACATTCCTTTCCTTTGAGTGTGAGTCAATGCCACAGTCTCTTAATCAGCATATCAGCCATACTAATACAGCCAGTCCATCAGATTACCTTGATTTAAATAAAATGCATCTTTGAAGAACCTACTGAATGAATAAGGAAATAAAGAATAAAGGAAAAGGCCAGAAAGGTGAAGTGTGGACCAAAATTGCAGGTAACCAACATGACTTGATTATATAGGGTAGGCCAAGTGGGCGCAAGGCAGCTCAGCCCCTGGATTGCAGATGTTTAAAGTAGGTGTCAGGGTAGGACAGACAAACCCTTTAATGGGTGGAGACTGGAGGGTGTTTGGAATATCTGGAGACCAGATACACTTTGGCATGTTAAATAAGCACCTTAGCCATCTGTTCTGGGCATGACACCCAACACAGAGCTCCACGCACAGTCACAGCTTAAAATGCTCGATAGTAGGACTTCAAAACAGAAACAAGCAGAAATATATCAAACATTACTACCTCTCTTTCTCTCCCATGTCTCACATACACTGAGTGTATAAGACAAACTCTGTCAATCAATACCCACACGATCTCTCCATATTCTAGTTCAACTCCATCTCCAGAGAATGAATAAAACATCTCCCAATATATCTGTGTTAGTACGAAAAGTAAATATGACACAGTGTCAGACAGAATCCTTCACTATCTGAGAAATTTTGTAATTAGGCAAGTTGTATGTTTTCACAACACAGTGATGGGATAATCACGGAACTGACATTGTTATTTCATGTTTCAGAAATTAGCACGGAAAAAAAAACATTTCAAGCAAGCCTGAACAAACACATGAAATTGCATTTGATTTTAAAGTTTGAGAAAAATCGCTGGAGCTGTTCATGTGGCTGTTCATGAGAACATTGCATCGTAAAGAGAAGGTCATGAGTTTAATACTCAGAACCTGTGTAAAAGAGTTGGGCTTGACTGTATACCCTTTTAATGCTAGGTCTTATGAAGGTTAAATAAGAGGATCCCTGGAGCTCACTGGCTCCTGAGTTTGACCCACATGATATAGTCCAGGACGATGAAAGAGCTTGTCTCAAAAAATTGGAAGAGTACAGGCAAGATGGCTCAGTAGATGTTAGCACTTGCCACCAAACAGGACTACTTGAAAGGACCCACATGGTGTACCCATATGCAAGTCATCCTCTGACATTTCTTTTGGTATCCACATGCCCTCACATATTAATACAAAAACTACACATGTACTCATGTGCGTGCACATGCGCGCGTGCGCACACACACACACACACACACACACACACAGAGAGGCATGCATACATGTCCATGCACACCCATGTGAACATGAGCATGTGCATAGTAATCATTTTGAACCAATACTTTGCCTAGTGCTCACTGTATGGTGGCAGGATTCCCTTATTCTAATATAGATTCCATTTTGAAGAAACTCGCCTCTTTATTTTTTATGTGTTTGATCTTTTGATTCTTATGTGATAGGAATAATTTATTTTCTGGTCCAATATATTTGGAGTTCTGTAGGGTTCTTTTATATTTATGACCATCTCTTCATTTAAGTTAGGGAAATTATCTTCTATAAATTTGTTGATGATATTTATTGGTCCTTTAATTTGAAAATCTTCACTCTCTTCTATACCTATTATCCTTAGGTTTGATCTTCTCATTGAGTCCTTGATTTCCTGGATGTATTGGTTTTAGCCAGACTAACCAGAGGGCACCGAGAAAGCATCCAAATTAGCAAAATCAGAAATGAAAAGGGAGAAAAAAACAACAGAATCTGAGGAAGTTCAAAAAATCATCAGATCCTAGTACAAAAGCCTATATTCAACAAAACTGGAAAATCTCAATGAAATGGGCAATTTTCTAGGCAGATACCTGGTACCAAACTGATACCTGGTATCAGAACTGAATAAACCATCTAAACAGTTCTATAAATCCTAAAGTAGTAGAAGCAATTATTAAAAGACTCCCAAACAAAACAAACAAACAAACAAACAAACAAACAAACAAATAAACCCAGATGGGTTTAGTGGAGAATTCTATCGGACTGTCATAGAAGACCTAATTCCAATAATGTCCACACTATTCCACAAAATAAAAACAGAAGGAACACTAACCAATTCTGTCTACGAAGGACAATCATGCTCATACCTAAACCACAAAAACCCAACAAAAAAAAGAACTTCAGACCAATTTCTCTTATGAATATTTAAAGAAAAATACTCAACACAAAACATTCTCAGCTGAGAAATGTCAAATGGCTGAAAAGTACCTAAAGAAATGTTCAATATCCTTAGCCATCAGCAAGATTCAAGACAAAACAACCCTGTCATTCCACCTCACATCAGTCCAAATGGCTAAGTAAAAATCTCAGGTGACAACAGATGCTAGTAAGGATGTGGAGAATGAAGAACACTTCTCCATTGTTGGTGGGATTGCAAGCTCTTACAACCACTCTGGAAATCAGTCTGGAGATTCCTCTGAAAATTAGACATTGTAGCACCTGAAGACCCATCTATACCACTCCTGGGCACATACCCAAAAGCTGCTTCAACATATAGTAAGGATACATGTTCCACTATGTTCACATCAGGCCTTATTTACAATACCTAGAAGCTAGAAAGAACCCAGATGTTCTTCAACAGAGGAATAGATACAGAAAATGTGGTACATTTACACAATGGAATACTACTCAGCTATTAAAAACAATGACTTCATGAAATTCATAGCCAAGTGGATGGAATTAGAAAATATCATTCTGAGTGAGGTAACCCAATCACAAAAAAACCACATGGTATGTACTCACTGATAAGTGAATATTAATCCAAAAAGCTTGGCTTACCTAAGATACAATCCATGTAGCACATGAAGCTGAAGAAGTACAATGACCAAAGTGTGAATGCTTCAGTCCTTTTTGAATGGGGAACAAAATATTCATAGGAGGAGATATGTAGACAAAGTTTGGAGTGGAGACTGAAGGAATGGCCATTCAGAGTCTGTCCCACCTGGGCATCCAGCGCTTATACATACAGGCCCCAAACCTAGACAATATTGCTGATGCCAAGAAGTGCATGTTGTCAGGAGACTTATTTAGCTAGCTCTTGAGAGGCTCTGACAGAGCATGACAAATGCAGAGGCAAATGTTAGCAGCCAATCATTGAACTGAGAACAGGGTCTGTATTGGAAGAATTAGAGAAATGATTGAAGGAGATGGAGGGGTTTGCAACCCTATAAGTACAAAAATACAAACCAACCAAAGTTCCCAGAGACTAAACCACCATCGAAAGGGTATATATGGAAGTACCCATGCCTCCAGTTGCAGATGTAGCAGTGGATGGTCTTATTGGGCACCAATGCGAGGAGAAGCTCTTTATCCATTCAAGATTGGATCTTCCATTGCATGCGAATGTCAGGGCAGAGTGGTGGGAAGGGGTGGTTGGTTGGCTGGGGGAAATGGGATAACTTTTGAAATGTAAATAAAAAATAATCAATAAAAATAGAATTCAAGCAAAATTTGCTCATAGTGCCTTCAAATAAGATGTTAAATATAGAACCAAAATGAAGTGTGTCACATGACTTCTTGAACAATTAAAGTCATTCAATGAAACTCTGCAGTCATCAATATATGATTCTCAGTAACTTTACATTGTCAAGAACGCTCTGCATCCAAATACATGGAAAATGAACCAAAAGAACGCATATACATAATTCGGAGGGGTCATGGACAACACAAGGATGGAATATCAAGACAGATTTTGAAAGAACAAGTATACTTGAACATAATTCTAGAAAGGAAATATGACAGTTAACATGACTGTGAGTGTAAGACACTATGTGAATTTACTGCATTTAAAAAATTAAGTATCTAAATTTTTGAGAGAGGAAATGGAAAGATGTATACACGTAGAAAAAATCCTTGGTACTCTTTTCATGATTCAAATTTGATTTTCAGCATCAACATCGCTTGCCTAAAAACTGCCTAATTCTCTAGTTCTAGCAGATCCAATACTCTTTTCTGGCCTACATGAATACTGAATTTCTGAAATCCCCCCCTCTCCAACACACATAAATATAAGTGATAGTAAACAGGGATACAAATAGTGAATAAAAGTGTTATTAACTGACATAGAAAAGGTCACAATGATATAGACATCTATCATTGAAATTTTTGGTTGGCAACTTGACTACATCTGGAATCAACTATAATCCAAAGTTGCCTGTGATTACATAAATATAAATTGAGTCATTTGAAGTGGTAAGACCAACTTTTATATTGGCTCTTTTAGGTGAGAATGTACACTTTAATCCAGATATTTTTGTGGTGGGGAAAATGCACCATTATCTGTGCAATGCCTTCTGCTGGCAGCCTATATAAATGACATGAAAGAAGGAAGTTTGCTCCCTTTGTCTGGTGCTTTCACTATCTCTTGCAAATATATACTTTCATTGGCATTAGAATCTATGACATTAGGTTTCTGGAATCTACTTAAGACCAGCTGAGACATCCAGCCTTGTGGACTGAACAACTACTTGATTATTAAAGTATTTGTTGTTAGACAGCCACTGTTGGACTAGCTAAACTACAGCCTACAATCCATTCTAATAAATCCAACACACACACACACACACACACGCACACACACACACACACACACACACACACACACACACACACACACACACACACACCATGACTAATACCCATGAAAGCCATTCAGATGACAGCCTTAATGAAAATACTGTGAATACTAGAAATCAACTGCCCATCACGTCCATGTAAAGAAAACAAGAGTTTACTTGCAAATATATTATAAACAAATGGAAGTTAAATAATTAAGTAAAAATAAGTTATTTACTTAACGTAACTTATTACAAGAGTCAATCTAAACAGATGTAAAGCCAGCCATATTAGAATCCTTAGTGATACAGTGTAAACATGGCCAGCTTGGGGAATTGGCAGGTATATATAAACAAAGACTGGCAGAAGACTTGTTTGTTTCAGAAACTGTACACAATCTCTTGATTTCAAAAGACAATGCAATACTGGTAAAAAGAAACAAAACTTTTTAAAAATCTTTCAGAAATGAATTGGTCTCATTTTAGGAACCATTTTCTACAAAAGCTGACAAGACTCATTACTAACACATGTTACTAAAAAGTGAAATAAATCAAGTACCAGGAAGAATTGTATTGACAGGTGATGTAAGTAAGATGTAAGTAAAGATTTCAACAGCTTATCCTAGATCTACATCTTGCCCAAGACATTTTTGATAAAGTGTAATTGCTAAGAATGTATTATAATATTAAGATATGATTTAAGAATATTATTAATACATAAGAGAAATTAAAGGAACACTAAAATGGTAACAATTTAGATGTTATATAAAATTATGTCTAACATTCAAAATAACTCACAATATAAACAAATAATCAAATACAACAAAAATGATATAAACCTGACAAAACATGTAGGAAGTTTTATTTAAAATAATTTACCCTCTCCCTGTGTATGTTTGTGTCTATAATCTGCCTATATTTTTCTTAGTACACTAAGATATCTCAATGTACAATATCTAATACATTGTCTTTTATAAATATTTGCTCTTAAATGCAATTTAGAGAATAAAGATAGAAAATTTATTCAGGTGGTTATCAGAGACATAAATTTCTTTTGAATATAATTATTTCTACTTATGCTATCCATAGATTTAGAATCCATGCATATAAAGGAATTATTAGATTGAGTGGATAGACCAAGCTGTATGAGCTATCACTTTAGACAATTTTCTCACTCATGAAAAATTAATAAAAGGAATGAAAGGAAAAGCAATCCGAAACAGATAGAATAAGATTGAAAAACATGCCAGCTCCTAATGGCAGCTGCACAGTCTTTTAGAGCACAGGGATCCCAATGGAGCAGTTAGAGAAAAGAATGAAGGAGATGAAAGGGTTTGCAACCCCATATGAAGAACAACAATGTCAAACAACCAGATCCCCCATAGCAAATAGGGACTAAATCACCAACCAAAGAGTACACATGGGGAGATCCATGGATCCAGCTAAATATGTAGCAGAGGATGGCATTGTCAGGCATTAATATGAGGAAAGGCCCTTGGACTAGTGAGGGTTCTTTTCCTAGTATAGGGAAATGCCAGGATGTTAATGTGGGAGTAGATAGGTGGGATGGGGAGCATCCTCACAGAGTCAAGCAGAGGTGTAATAGGAGAAGGGTGGAATATAAAAGGGACAACATTAGAAATGTAAATACATAAACTATCCAATAAAAATACCGTTAAATTAAAATTTTTATAAACAGATTGAAATGATCTCATGAATTCTATCAGACCACCACAGACTTATTCTGAACTGCAATAAAAATAACAAAGGGTAACCTACATACTCATGGAAACAGAACAATTCTCTACTCAATGATAACTTGTTCAAGGAAGAAATGAGGATATTAATGAATTTCTAGAATTAAATGAAAATGAAATTACTACATCACAAACTTATGTGACACCATGAAAGCAATGGTAAGAGGACAATTCACAGCACTAAGAAATTTCATAAAAATATTGGAGATATCTCATAATAGGAATGTAACAGCACATCTGAAAACCCTAGAACTCTTTTGAAGGAAACCCAAACAAGTAGACAGCAGGAAATAGTCAAATGCAGGGCTAAAAATCAGTCAATTAGAAACAAAGAGAACCTCATGTGATCTTTGGATTGTATCTTGGGTAATTCAACCTTTTGGGCTAATATCCAATTATCAGTGAGTGCATACCGTGTGTGTTTTCTCAAAACAAGATAAGATTGATGAAGCAAAGAAGTGCATGCTGACAGGAGCTGGATATAACTGTCTCCTAAGAGACCCTGACAGAGCATGCAAAATACAGAGGCAAATGTTAACAGCAAAACATTGAGAATGGGATCCCTGTTGGAGGAATTAGAGAAAGGATTGAAAGAGCTGAAGGTTACAGAAGAAAGCATACATCAGCAGTTTGACCACACACCTAAAAGCTCTAGAAAAGAAAGAAGCAAATACATCCAAGAGGAGTAGAAGGCAGGAAATAATCAAACTCAGAACTGAACTCTACCAAGTAGAAACAAAAAAAGACTATACAAAGAATCAACAAAACCAGGAGACCTTTCTTTGAGAATATGAAAAAGATAGATAAACCCTTAGCCAGACTAACCAGAGGGCACAGAGAATGTATCCAAATTAACAGAATCAGAAATGAAAAGGGAGATATAACAACGGAATCTGAGGAAATTAAAAAAAAATCATCAAATATTCCTACAAAAGCCTATATACAACAAAACTGGAAAATCTACAGGAAATGGACAATTTTCTAGACAAATACAAGGTACCAAAGTTAAATAATCAGGATCAGATAAGCCATCTAAACAGTCCCATAACTCCTAAAGAAATAGAGGCATGTGTTAAAAGTCTCTCAACCAAAAAGAGCCCAGGACCAGATGGGTTTAGTGCAGAATTATATCAGACCTTCATAGAAGACCTTATACCAATACTATCCAAACTACTCCACAAAATAGAAACAGACAGAGCTCTACCAAATTCCTTCTATGAAGCCAAAATGATGCTTATACCTAAAAAGAACCAACAAAGAAAGAGAACTTCAGACCAATTTCCCTTATTAATATTGACTCAAGAATACTCAATAAAGTTCTTGAAAACCAAATCCAAGACACAACAAAACGATCATCCATCATGATCAAGTAGGCTTCATCCCAGGGATGCAGGGATGGTTCAATATATGGAAATCCATTAACTTGATATACTATATAACCAAAATCAAAGAAAAAGTGCCACATGATAATTTCTTTAGAAGCTAAAAAAATATTTGACAAAATTCAACACCCCTTCATGGTAAAAGTCATGTAAAGATCAGGAATTCAAGGCTTATACATAAATGTAGTAAAAAACAATATATGGCAAACCAGTAGCTAACATTAAACTAAATGGAGAGAAACTTGAAGCAATCCCAATAAAATCAGGGACTAGACGAGGCTGCCCACTCTTTCCCTACTTATTCAATATAGTCCTTGAAGTCCTAGCGAGAGCAATCAGACAACAAATGGAGGTCAAAGGAATAAAAATTGCAAAGGAATAAGTCAAAATATCACTATTTGCAGATGATATGATAGTACACTTAACTGACCCCTAAAGTTCCACCAAAGAACTACTGAGCCCAATAAAAAACTTAGGCAAAGTTTATGGGTTCAAAATTAACTCTATCATTAGCTTTCCTCTACTCAAAGAATAAGCAGGCTGAGAAAGAAATTAGGAAAATGACAGCCTGCACAATAGTCACAAATAACATAAAATACCTTGGTATGACACTAACCAAGCAAGTGAAATATCTGTATGACAAGAACTTCAAGTCTCTGAGAAAGAAACTAAAGATCTCAGAAAATAGAAAGATCTCCCATGCTCATGGATTGGCAGGATTAATACAGTAAAATGTTCATGTTGCCAAAATCAATCTACAGATTCAGTGAAATCCCCATCAAAATTCCAACTCAATTTTTCATAGAGTTAGAAAGAGCAATTCATTTGGAATAAGAAAAGACCCAGGTTAGCAAAAACTATCCTCATCAATTAAAGAACTTCTGGGAGGAATCACCATCTCAGACCTCAAGCTGTATTGAAAAGCAATAGTCATAAAAACTCCATGTTATTGGAACAGAGACATTAGATAGATCAGAGGAATATAATTGAAGACCCAGAAATGAATCCACACACTTATGTTCATTTGATCTTTGACAAAGGAACTAAAACCATCCAATGGAAAAAAGATTGCATTTTTGACAAATGGTGCTGATTCAACTGGAGGTTAGAAGAATGCAAATCCATTTTTATTGCCTTGTAGAAAGCTTACATCCAAGTAAATCAAGGACCTCCTCATCAAATCAGATACCTAAACTAATAGAAGAAATAGTGGGAAGTGTCTTGATCACATGGGCACTGGGGAAATTTTCTTGAACAAAACACCAATGGCTTATGTTCTAAGATCAAGAATCAACAAATGGGACCTCACAAAACTGCAAAGCTTCTGTAAGGCAAAGGACACTGCCATTAGCACAAAACAACAACCAACAGATTGGGAAAAGATTTTTACCAATCCTATACCTGATACAGGGCTGATATCCAAAATATACAAAGAACTCAAGAAGTTAGACTCCACAGAGCCAAATAATCCTATTAAAATTGGGGTACAGAGCTAAACAAAGAATTCTCATGTGAGGAATATCGAATGGCTGCTAATACCTAACTAAATCCCCAATATCCTTAGTCGTCAGGGAAATGCAAATCAAAATAACCCCGAGATTCCACCTCACACCAATCAGAATGGCTAAGATAAAAAGAAAACCTCAGGTAAAAACAGATGCTCGCCAGGAGGTGGAGAAAGAGGAACACTCCTCCATTTTTGCTGGGATTGCAAACAGGTACAACCACTCTGGAAATCAGTCTTGAGTTTCCTCAAATAATTGGACATTCCACTACCTGAGGACCCACCTATACCTCTCCTGGGCATATAACCAAAAGATGCTCCAACATACAACAAGGACACATACTCCACTATGTTCATAGCAGCCTTATTTATAATAGCCAGAAGCTGGAAAGAACCCAGATGCCTTTCAACAGAGGAATGGATACAGAAAATGTGGTACATCTACACAATGGAGTACTACTCAGCTATCAAAAAGAATGACTTCAGAAATACATAGACAAATGAATTGAATTAGATAATATCTTCCTGAGTGAGGTAACCCAATTACAGAAAAATACACATGGTATGCACTCACTGATAAGTGGATATTTGCTCAAAAGCTCGAATTACCCAAGATACAATCCATGGACACAATGAAGCTGAAGAGGAAGGATGACCAAAGTGTGGAGTTTTCACTCCTTATTAAAAGAGGGACGAAAATATTCATAGGACAGGATATAAAGGTAAAGATTGGAGCAGAGACTAGAGGAATGGCCATTCAGACCCTGACCCACATGTTGCCACCAAAACTAGGTAAGATTGATGAAACTAAGGTCATACTGACAGGAACGGGAAAAATTGTCTCCTGAGGGACATAGCCAGAGCATGTCAAATACAGAGGTAAACTGTGGCAGCAGACCACTAAACTGACAACAGGACCCCCAGTGGAGGAATTAGAGAAAGGATTGAAAGAGCTGAAGTGGCTTGCAACCCCAAAAAGAACTACAATGCCAACCAACCCGAGTTGCCAGGGACTAAACCATTACCCAAATCCTATACATGGACTAACCCATGGCTCCAGTTGCTTATATAGCAGAAGATGGTCTTTGGCACCAATAAAAGGAGACTCCCTTGATTCTGCCAAGGTTGGACCCCAGCATAGGGGAATGTCATATTGGGGGAGGGGGCGAGGAGGTAGATGAGGAGGGGAACACCTTTATAGAAGAAGGGGAGTGAATAAGGAAACAATCCAAAAAAAAATCAACAAAACCGTTCTTTGAGAAAATTAACAAAGTAAATTAACTCTTAACAAAAAAAACTAAAGGAACAAGACTATTCAAATTAATAAAATCAGAAATGAACAGAGACACAACAAAAAAACTGAGGATATTTAAGAAATAATTATGTCTTACTTCAAAAGTCTGTACTCCAAAAATTGGAAAATCTAAATGAAATGGACACTTACCAAAGTTAAATCAAGATGAAATTAACTATCTAAACAGTACCATAACACTAAGAAAATCTAAGCATGTAGAAAATCTAAGCATCCATTTCATCTAGAGAATAGTCTTTTATAGTAGATCTGCAAACTGACAGGCAATATTAAATTAAATGGAGAATTACTTGAAGCAATACCACTAAAATTGGGAAAAAGACAAGGATTCTCACTTTTCCCATATCTATTCAATATGGTACTTGAAATGCTAGCTAGACAAATAAGACAACAAAATAGATCAAGGACATACAAATTTGCAAAGGGGAAATAAAGGCAAATGATGTGATAGTGTACATCAGCGACTCCCAAAATTCTACCAGAGAACTTCTCTGGCTGATAAACAACTTCTGCAAAGTGGCCAGATATAAAATTAATTCACATAAGTCAGTAGCTATCCTTTATAGAAATGATGAACAGACTGAGAAAGAAATTAGGGAAACAACTCTCTTCACAATAGTCACGAATAATATAAAATATCTTGGGGTAACTCTAACCAAACAAATGAATGATCTGTATGACAATAACTTCAAGTTTTTCAAGGAAAAGTTGAAGACAATCTCAGAAAATGGAGAGGTCTCCCATGCTCATGGATTGGCAGAATTAGCATAGTTTAAAATAGCCATCCTACCAAAGGCAATATAAAGATTTAGTGCAATTCCTATCAAAATCCCACACAAATCTTCAAAGACATGGAAAAAGCAATTCTCTCTTCACCTGCAAAGGCAAAATCTTAGACTAGTGAAAACAATTCTTAACAATCAAAAAACCCTGGGGAATCACCATCCTGACCTCAAGCTCTACTACAGAGCAATAGTAATAAAAACTGCATGGTATTTGTACAGAGATGAAGGTTGATGTCTGTAGGCAGGTGAAGGCAAACACAAGATAAAATAAGACCTGTCATTGGATGAGAGGGAAGAGAGGTGGTAACAGTGGAGAGGGTGAAGCAGAAGAGAGCGGAGAAGAAACATGGAAGCAGGCGTAAATGATTCTCGCTATGCATCTCCACATAGAATGCAGGTTGTTACGAATATTTCTTAAAGGATGTATTTCTATAGGTCAATTTATTTTATCAAGGTGGGCGGTTTATATCTTTGTATTTGGTTGTGGGTTTATTGTGCGGATGTACTATGGATTGGGAATTTAATACTAAAGCTAATTGATAAATTAATGCTTATTGAGTCATGGTTTCCCTGGGTAGTTGGGAGTGTGAGAAGAGTCCATTGATAGGCCAGCCCAAGTGGGACTTTTAGAGCCCTGATTTTACAAGATACCTGGAACCAGAGAGTTCATAGCTAGCAGGGATCCTCCAGGAGAGATACTAATCAGAGATAAATTATGGATAGTTCCATATGACCCCACAGGTGCCGAAGCTAACTCTAGGGACTATCGTGGCAAGGTGCAAAGGTGACAAGGTGAAATGGCTGAAGTACTGCCTGGGTCTGACAGTACTTGGAGGCAGCCTGGAGCAACTGAGATAAAAATATACCACAGTGCCATGAGGCCCAATGGGTGTCTGTGCTATCACAGGTTAAAAGGTTTAGGCATTTTTTTAATACTTTCTGCAACACAGAGACAGACAGGTTGATCAATGGGATAGAATTGCAGAACCAGAAATAAAAGCACACATAGTCTTTGACAAAGGAGCCAAAATTATACAAAGGAAAAAGAAAGCATCTTCAATAAATGGTACTAATCTATCTGGATGTATTATATATGTAAAAAATTGAAAATAGTCCTATATTTGTCACCTTGCACAAAGCTCAAGTCCGATTGGATCAAGGACCTCAACCATAAAACCAGATACACTGAATCTAATAGAAGAGAAAATGGGAAAAATCTTTGAACTCATTGGCACAGGGAGAAATTTCCTAAACAGAACTCCAATGACTTAGACTTTAAGATCAAGAATTCATAAATGGGAACTCGTGAAACTGGAAAGCTTCTGTAAGGCAAAGTACATAATCCACAAGACAAATCAGCATCCTACAGATTGGGGAAAAAACTACACAAACGCCACATCCAATAGAAGGTTGATATCTAAAATATATAAAGAACTCAAAAAGCTAACCACTGCAAAACCAAACAACCCAATAAAAAAAATGAGATATAGAACTAAACCGAGAATTCACAACAGAAGAATCTCAAATGGCTGAGAAGCACCTAAAGATATATTCAAAGTCCTTAGTGATCAGAGAAATGCAAATCAGAATGACCCTGAGATTCTACCTTACACCAATTAGAATGACTAAGATCAAAACCTAATGTGACAACACATGTTAATGAGTTTGTGGAGAAAGAGGAACACTCCTCCATTTCTGGTGGGATTGCAAACTGGTTCAACTACTCTGGAAATCAATTTGGAGGTTCCTCAGAAAATTGGAAATAGATCTACCTGATGACGGAACTATACCACTCTTGGGACTATACCTAAAAGATTCCCCATCATTCTACAGGGGCATGTTTTGCTATGTTCACAGCAGCCTTGATATAGCCAGAAGGTGGAGACAACCCAGATGTTGCACAACAGAAGAATGGATACAGAAAATGTGAGTCATTTACAGAATGGAATACTACTCAGCTATTAAGGATGAGGATATCTTAAGTTTTTCAGAATAGATGGAACTAGAAAATAACATCTTGAGTGAGAGAACTCAGACCCAAAAGGACATTCACAATATGATCTCACTAATAAGTAAATATTAGACAAAAAATAGTATAGAATACAAAAATGTCAACAAGCTGAAGGTTCAAAGTGAGGAAGTCTCAGTCCCACTTGGGAGGGAGAAGAAAGCAACCTCAAGGCAGAAGGGACCTGGGATGGAAAGCAGAGGGACATGTGGGAGGGCATGATTTGGTTTAGAGTGGGGGTAAAGGACTGAAGCCCTGTGGCCCAGCAGAAAGAATGGTAAAGGCAACCTTGGGATGGAGAAGGTTGGGAAACACTCCAGAATGTACCAGAGACCTGGGAGGTGAGATATTCTCAGGATTCAAAGGGAGGAACTTAAGTGAAATGTACTACAATGGGTAGAAGGTTGTAGAGTCTCCAGTTGAAAGACAGGGCATCAAGGGGAGGGATGGGGGTGACATTTCACAGCCAAAATCTCTGACCTAGAACTGTTCCCATATGAAAGAACTACAGGGACAAAAATGGAGAATAACGTGAGGAAAAGGAGGTCCAGTGATAGGCCTAAAGTAGGATCCAGTTCAAAAGGGGGTACCAGGCTTGACCCTATTACTGAGGCTATGGAGAACTCACAAAAATGGACCTATCATGACTGCCCTCCAAAAGACCGAGCAAGCGGTCAGATGCAGATATGTGCACCCAACCAATGTACAGAAGCTGCTGACCACTGCGGTTGAATTAGAAAAAAGCTGGAGGAAGCTGAGGAAGAGGGAGATCCTTTAGGAGGATCAGCTTTCTCAATTAACTTGGACCCTGGGATCTCTCAGACACTGGATCACCAACCTGGCAGCATACAGCAGCTGATATAAGGCCTCCAACACATATAGAGCAGAAGACTGCCAGGTCTTGGTTCAGTCAGAGAAAATGCACCTAACTATCAAAAGACTGGAGGTACCAGGAAGTTTAGAGGTCTGGTGGGGTGGGTGTGGTTGAGACATTCTCATGGAGATAGGTGGGGGGGCAGGGAGGAAGTATGTGATATGGAACAGTCTGAGGGTGGACTGTGCAGAGAAAAAAATCTGGAGTGTAAAATACAAAGAGAAAATAAGTAATAAAATGAGAAAGAAAGGAAAGATCATCTTTATATTAATGTGCAGAAATATGCCAATAGAGTGGACTGTCTCCTTAGAAACAATCATACCAGACTATAGACAGTAAGGGTCTTCTCAAACCCAGTCACATCATGCTATATACAGGAGGATTATAGCAAGATGAAAAACATGAGAAGGGACAGCTGCAGCTGGAAGTAATCCAGACAAAGCCCTGAGAGCTGTTCTTCTCACAGGTGCATCATCAGTATTATGCAAAATGGAAGACAGTCCCTATACCTTTTCAGCATCCTAGTTGTGTTTTCTTGGGTTATAAACCCTGGAGTAGGATTGTTGTATCAAATGTTATTTCCACATTACAAAGTTTTGATAAGCCTTTATCCAGCTTTCCATTTCATTTGAATTAATTAAAATTCTCTTAAACCACTTGTAGACATTCAGTTTGCTCTATGCTTCCTTTAGCTCCTGTTGTCTTTGTTATTTTTGATAATTGATTAACATAACTTTAAGTGATAGGATACAGTAAAAATCACTTCAGCTTCTCTGAAACAGATATACAATGCTGGTAATATATAGAATTTGGACCTGGATAGATTGAACAATGATGTCTTTACAGAGGAGCTGAGTTTAGTTCCCAGTGCCCATGTGGAGACTTTGCAGGCATTTGTAACCCATTCTCTAGGAGCACACACCATCTTCTGCCTCCCCTGGTACCCATACACACATTTATATACTCACACAGACAGACAGACAGACATACATATTAGTTTTAAAAAGTTATAAAATTTTTGAAATTATTAGCTAATATAAATGTATAAATTAAAATGGAATTACACCAATAAACACAATAAACTTGATGGGAAAAGGACCACTAGGCTTCAACCATACTCAAAGAACTATGGGAAAGTAAAAGCTGAACTTGGAAGAGTTAATTTTCCCCAGGAAAGAGCATGCCCATTGATTGTCCAGT
Source organism: Rattus rattus (assembly GCF_011064425.1). Lineage (NCBI taxonomy): Eukaryota > Metazoa > Chordata > Mammalia > Rodentia > Muridae > Rattus > Rattus rattus. The sequence continues at coordinate 75,783,185 of NC_046160.1, forward strand.
GCCAAAGAGTTGGCCTTGAAAACTAACAGGTAAGAATTATTATATAGCTCAGACAGGTTATATTGAGGAGTGTGTGTGTGTGTGTGTGTGTGTGTGTGTGTGTGTGTGTGTGTGTGTGTGTAAAGAGGCCAATAACTTGAAGTTGAATGGGGAAAGGTTAATGGCAGTATTTGAAGGAAGCAAGTTCCAAGTATATTAGAGTACCAAAAAAGCCTTTTGAATAATACACATAAGAAATTAGCTTTGATATTTTTGCTTAAATTCAAATCTTAAATCTATTGCATCTTACATGACCTTGTTCATTTTCCTATATTATTTTATTTATACAGAAAAATGTTCAATCATCCTTATTTCAAGTTTATTATAAATGATATATTAAATATGCTTTGTCATTGATGTAACCTCATAAATTTTCTCAAAATCTACAAATAGAAATGATAATTAAACACAACTATAAAACAATAATACATATAATATTTTTATAATTATTTACATGTAAATATTATATATTTTCTCATAAATACAGAAAACCGAATTTTTAGTTTCTATAACTGAGTACCAAATATATGACTATTCAATCTACTCAATTGATTGAATAATTTGTTCTAGAACTTTTAAGATGTTTGAGACTAAGATATATTAAAATTTACAATTGTCAATATGAATTTAATGTCTTTTAATCGATTCCTTAACTTAATAAAATATTTCCTTGAAAATATGACCATTTGACTCATGCTACAGATCAATTTTTAGAGTATTTGCTTAGTGAAGCTCTAGATTTGATGCTCTTCCCTATATAAAGGGGAATAGTGGTTCACGTATGTAATCTTATGCTTCAGGAGGCAAAATTCAGAGTATCAGAAGCTCAAGCTCATCTTTGACTATATTTTGGGATTGAGAATCCCTTAAGGTGCATGGTATTCATCCCAGTGAAATTAAAGTTTAGAAAATTACATAAGCCAAACTATACCTAAGTTTTATTATTTTAAGTAGTTATAAAAATGCTTACTTTGTATGATAGGGTCCCTGCTTTTAGTATTGATATGTAAATTAATATATAAATTAATAAATTAATTTTAGTTATCAGCAATCTGGAATTTTCACTTTCCCAAATAATAATCTATTTGTATGCAAATCGAGAAATTTTATTCAATTTGAATACTCTATAAAAAATTAAAACAAGAAAGCCTGTTATATAATTCTCTGTCCTTAATCTGAAAAGGAAATTCTATATCCATCGGCATATTAAATGACATATTCTGCCTTTTGGATTCAGGTCTGAGTTCCTATTTACTAAATAATTATTAAGGTTTGAACAACAATTCATATTAATAATTCACCGTCTATTTTGCTTGCAAAATGCCACCCCTTGCTTTCTGCTTAGTGACCTTATCATTTTTGTATTAAGAAATGGTTATATTTTAATTAGAATATTAAAATATGCATTTCCTATAGGATCTATCCCCTTTTGCTACATACTGAGATGTGATTTGCATATTTCCCTTCACTGTTCTTGTTGGCTTGATTTGTCATTAAAACAGTACTTATAATACAATCCTAAAAAATGTGGTTAGAGTATTGTTCTTTTTTTGAGACTGGACTCATTTCTAAAAGTAAACTTGGCTTCACTCAGCTCCTCTCTGCTATAATTTCTTCTTTTATCTGCACTACCCCTTTCCCTATTCCTTCCCTTGTCCTCTTGTTTCTTCTTCTGACTCTTTTTTGCACCCCTTCTTCCTCCAGCCTCCAGGACATCTAATTTTATGTACCCTGTTAGAGCAGCTAAAAATCGACTGTATTCACTACAGTATAACCAATTGATATGTTCTTCTCTGAGAAAACATTCTCCCATTTTCTGTATTCCTTACTTCTCTGTAATTCTTTGTATATGGTTGAGGCTTTATGCTTATTTGTTTGGCATTTGCTCTTGTTTATCTCTTTGTTCAGCTCATGCTTAGGCAGTCATGTTGGGGAAACTTTATGAATGTACCCTCTGACCTGAAGAGGAGAAATAGTCTCATAACAAACCCCTGATATTCTGGCTCTTATGAGTCTTTCCACCAACTCTTCTGTAGTGTTTCCCGAACTTCAGGTGCAGGGGAAGAACAATTAATGAAAAAGAGCAGAAATTTGAAAAAGAACAAGGAATGATCTATGGGAATATTTATAGGAAGGAAAGGGGAGAAAGAACTGGTACAATTATATTATAATCTCAAAAATAAAAGAAAATGGATACAATATTTTCAGACATGCTGGGACATTTTAACTTTATTTAACATAAGATGGAAAAGTTGGGATTCTAACTTACATCCATAGGAAATTTCAAAATCCATAAATACTATGTTTTTTCAGTTAATAGTCAGCGAATAGTAAAACTAAAGCAAACCTTAATTTTATGCTTGCAGCAATTAATTTATGCACATTGTTAACCGGGTTGCTTACTTCTATCCTAAAGATTTTCTGTCTGATAGCTGTGTGTTTGTGTGTTTGTTCCTTCTGCCAATTCCACCCAATCCTCTGCTACAATTAAAGTTGCACGTGCCAGATAAATGAGGGTGACATTTTAAACTCTCCCTCGAGGGGAAGTCTCATTTCTCACTTGGATTCTGAGGTAAAAACAGATGCCTAGATGTTGGTGCCATCTCAACTCCTGGCAAAATATGTATTTGGCAGCAACAGTACAAGAGCCTACATTTTAAGATATTCTTATCCAAATGAATGGAAGGACAGACTCTACTAACCTAGTTTTGCATGATTGGTACATGATAATTAATAAAAATAACTTTCCTTAAGACAAAATAGCTTGTAAAGAGAAATTTGGTGCTTTTGATCAGTATTCTGTTTCTATTTCTGCTACAAACAAGCAAACAAACAAACAACAACTGGACAAAAACAACAACAAAAAGTCGGATGTTCCATTTCCCATTCTCAAGAACGAGAACAGAGCAGACACCCCTTCTTACAGGCTCACTATCACCTCACTTGGCAGAATTAATTAATTAATTAATTAATTTTCTCCTCAGCCAAAATTAAAGAGACATTTGAGTTCGGAGAGATTTCTTATATAATCCACATTTTTTTTCTTAAATAAAAAATTCAAAATTTCACTTTGGGGTGTGAAATCTGTGCATTTTCTTAGTTCTTCAAATCAAACTTGAATGTTTACATTTATCAACTGTTTTGATGCATATTGAGATAGCAAACCCAGTGTGCACACTGTTTCACTAGATTTCCACATTCCTTTACTTCCTTTCAATGCTCTTTCTACTGTGACTTTAACTCTGAAACATATTGGAGACAAATTACAAGAGTCTTAGATTTTGTCTTGAATATCAAACTTTGTCATTGTGTAAATGAAAGCAGTTTTCTCATTCATACATGCAAATACTCATATTTTGTCAATTCATAAAAATAACGGAGTAAACAACAGTAAGTAAACACTGTTACTACAAGTGGAGCTTACTCATCCAGTTTCAGTTTCCTGCCTGATGCCCTCTACTACAACCTGAGTTTCTCTCTCTCTCTCTCTCTCTCTCTCTCTCTCTCTCTCTCTCTCTCTCTCTCTTGACTATAGGTTTTAGCTTTGAAATAGTTTTTTTGCTGTGATTTCAATCTTATGACTAAATTAAATACATTTCTAACATGGTTCCAGTAGCACAGATCAAACCATTGTGAATTTTTGGCATTGATAAGATAATATTTTTCTTTTAAATCATAGTGAAATGCCCAGACTGTTTCACAGTTGAAAAATTTCCCCATATCTCATAGCTATTGAAATCAATTTTATGACTAGACTATTTAAAGTGTTTAAGATGGATAAAATCATGAAGAGAATAATCCATTAAAAGTAAGACATGGAATTTTAATGCCTGCAGTTATGTATTTTGAAGAAATTTATTAAATATAGGACTTTCTACATGTTTTTCATGTGTATAAAGAAAACAAAGAAAAATTCTTTCTCACACTTAGAAATATCAGTGATCTCATTTTTATTCCTGGAATTTTGGCTAGTTTTCTGTTTCTAACTCACAACCTCTTGTCATTTCCCCATCTGTAAAAGAGACTAATAATAACAACCTCCTATATTATAGGAAAAGAGGATTTAGAAAATGCTATAAAACTTTCATAGATTTCAAAGATTTGTCACAAGGGAGAGAATATTTGTAAAAGCCTTCTTAGGTAATATCGTTTCTTTTTAAAGCATGCTGTTCCCCTAGTGAAAATATGAAAGTTTTGAGAAAATGATAAGGTCAGCTACTTTTTAAAAATTACGTGAAAAGTGGTAAGTGAAAAGTTTATAAGGAGTTTAGTTTTTATTTTCTTTCATGCTTATTTGAAAAAGTCACTAAAGAGCAGACAACACTATTTGACCACATGATGGAAAAATCACGTGAAAGAGAGTATAATCCATCGTCACAGGGAATGAGCATGCATGGAGGAACAACAATTGGTTATTTGAAAGAAAAGTTCCAAAGAATCCCCACGATGCTGGTAGTCTAGGGAAATGAGATACATTTACATTGAGAATGACATCTCTTCATTGGATATGGGCATCCTTTATGTGGAGTATTCTTTATATTTCAAAATATTTCACTACCACACACATGTGCTGCATATGGAGAAATTACATAGACAAAAGCTACCAATGAGTCCTAAGAAAGAAGAATATTACCAATGATTGCAGATGAAAGATCCAAAGCCTTCCAAATCTAGAGAGATTATAAATCTCTTTATTTTTATCTGTAATTTGAATGTGCTGCCAGTTTTATTTTTGAGATGTTTAGAATAGAGTTTTTAATTACTGTAAAAGTGTTAGTGGATGATTGTGAGATGTAGAAAATTGTGGAGAAAGTTGTACCATCAATACGAATAACCATAGTCATAGTCCAAAAATTAATTCTATTAACCAAATGAAAGCTACATATAGATATATATTGATACATCACTGCTAGTGCACACACTATTCTAAAGACAATTATATACCTTATTGCCAAGCATTAGACATGGAGCTATATCCATTGCTGTTTTTCTTCAATTAGAAAATAATTCTATGTTCATTTTTTTAATTTTTCATGTTCTTTATAGGTAAATTCACATTAGAAATAACCCCCACTTCTTCCTTCCATCACAGACAGGTGGTTTTGTGCAGTTAAAATCATTACTTAGACTGCACAGAGGTTCATATATTCTCTCAACAATTTGTATTGTTCAAAACTCTTAAAAGCCATGAATTATCACATGTACAATGAATCATCTGATTAGTAATGTATCACAAACATCTAAGAAAGCTTATATGTTGAATATTGTCATCTCTAACTACTTGCTTTCATGAACAAAAATAAAAAGGTGGAATCTAGATTTTTACACAAGTGTTTTGAGGCATGTTGCAAAGAGGGGCTAAAACAACTGTGTATAAAGTGCATCCATGTCAGTTATGCTCAGTGATTTCAAAGCCTCTATTGGATGTCAAATCCTAATAGAACTCTGACACAGGTGAGGTACAATTTTCTTCTGGATAAGCTCCAGAAAAGTTTAACTACCAAATGGTTGGCACAAACCTTTATTCTCCATGCTACCTCTGGAAAATGAAAGTTTGCTCTTGATCATCTTGGTATGTTAGGATAGAGACTGGAGCCATAAAATTTATTGATTCCATTAGGGTCCATAAAACACTGAAGTATGGTATCCCAGACACAAGTAGCATGCAAAAGCAAAGAGTGTTATTCCTGCATGCAGGGGTCCAATTCCATCAAGAGAAAGACTGTGACTGAATTTGCAGATTCAGTTTTAAAGTCAAAATAGGAACATTAAGCAGGGTTATGTGATCTGTATCATGATTGATGGGTTCAATCTCTGGGGGTCTGGATGATGCTATGCTTTAGACTATTTTTGCTTTATGCCAAGGAGGGGTAGCTCTTGACCTTTTGGCCCCAAGCCTGGCTAATTGTTCTTTAGTAAGCTGGGGAGAGGTACATTTGAAATAAGCCTGTGGTTGTTCCAGTAACTGACTGAACAAGTTCTGGGAAGTAGAAATTCAGGCCTAGTCTCCTTAAATGCTAGTTGACAGCCTGTGATGAAGTCAGTCTGGCTTAAGCGAATGAACTCCTTTCATCCTTTCCCTAGAGTTAGTACTCAACTGGAATCCTTGAGATGTTTTATAACAGACTGAAGATAAGGCTGACTGGATAGCGGTTAACAGCTTATATGGCAGGTTTTAAGCATCTAGCAAGCAGGATTATGAGTGCTGCAATCTCAGACTTCAGTGAGTAGATGGGATGTGCAGTAGCTCTACATTGTTCGTAAGGTGAGTCATCTGGAGTACTTTCTATGGACTGCAGCTGCTGGATTGATGGTGGTAAGGGGGGAGGAATAGATTCAGAAGTCTAGCAAATAGTAGGCCAGAAATGCTTCTGAACATTGTGGAGGGCTTCCAGCATTTTTAAAATTTTGTATTGATCATATTCAACTAGAATATCAGATCAGAGTTCATGTAACATGGGAAGGGGACTCCCATATAGTATCTCAAAGGGGTAAGATCCAATGTATAGGAGGTATTCCTAGTCTTATATAAGGCATAAGGTAGGAGAGACACCCAATCACTGCTAGTTTCAAGGGTTAATTTGATCAAGGTCTCATTCAGGGTCTGATTTATTCTCTCTACGTTACCTGAACTTTGCAGTCTATAGGCACAATGTAATTTTCAGTTTGTCTCCAAGGCCTGTACTCGAGATTGGGCTACCTGGGAGATGGAAGTTAGTACACTGTCCGACCCAAGCATGGTGAGTAGGCCATATCTTAGTATGATAGATTTTGAAAAAAAAAATCTTTTTTGTCATTACATTTGCAGTCTTCTTGTTTGTGGGTTGAATTTCCCATCCTGAAAAGCAGTATAAAAACTAAAAGATATTTATATCCATACTTTTCTGGTTTTACTTCTTTGTAATCTATTCCCAATGGGTTCTAGGCTATTGGTATCTAATTCTATTTTCTGGAGTTTTTGGTCTGGGCTGTAAGGATTCACAGCCTTGCAGGTAGGGTTATTTGAGATTGGCTGGTCAAGAAAGTGTCCTAATCTCATATTTTGTATTTTGCCTCTCCTAGCAATTTTTTTAGTTATTCATGGGTGAAGTGTGAGGACTGGTTGGGTTGGTGGAGGAGCTGTCTGGCAAATTCCTTGGGTATAACATTTATTGGTATAGAACCATCTATTCTTATATATTTTTGGAGATTTCTTTGCATTTAGCTTGATCCTTTTTGTCCTTTGCAGTATAGTCAGGGAAAACTAAGGTTATGGAGGTGGCAAAGCTACCAGAATGTGACTAGTTGGAGCCATGGGGGCTTCCCAATTCATTCCATGGAATGGACAAGGAATTGTCAGTCCTGAAAGATAACTGTAAAGGATCATAGTAAAAAGTAGAGTGAAAATAACCATTTTATTGAGCAAAAGTTGAATGTTCTTCTTGGATGGGAGGAAATATCTGGATTGGTGAGTTTTGGAAGGCACTCCAAATTAGCCATTTTATAAGATACCTGTGTCTTCCCAACTTTTGAAGTGTCTTGCCTAAATGTTTGGACCTTTGTGTGCTCCTTTCCTTACCCTCACCCCAATCATTCTTTTCCTACTCTTACCTTTTCTATGAGAATTGAAGCAGCCCTCTTAGGATGTACCCCCATTTTTCATATTTGCCTAAACACTTGAAATTTCCCTTAAGGAATGTGTGTGTGTATAAATATATATAATGTTATGGTATAATATAAATGTGTGTGGAAAATCTTTATTATTTGTTAATACTAGAGCTTAGTTTATGGTGCAGACATTGTTTTGTTAAATTGAGAGTTAAGTCCTCAAAATTGAAGCTGAGTATAGACAACCTTATAATTCTTCTTAAACATTGAAACATCACAATCATTTTTCAAAAACATTCAAAGATGGTAATAAGTACTTACTTAATAATGATCTAAAACAAAAGTAAAATGCCTTATGGAAATATTTATAAAAGTAAAGAGGCAACAATTATCATTCGGGTCCTGGCTCTGCCTGATAATACCCTAAACTGAAAAAGTGTGTTCACTAAGAACAAGTAGAAAAGTTGCATGAAATAACAAAGTTCTACATGTCAGGGCACAAAATACGCCAAACTCAGCTGGCATTCATGGAAAGGACATTGGATTGAGCAGATTTCCAAAGAAGTGATGTTTGAGGCAGAATCTTTCCTCCCATGGTATTTCAAGAAACCAGGATTTGAGGATCCTTGGAGCCGAGCCAGGAAAAATCATTGTAATTAAAGGGAGGAGGAATTGGCACAGTTTAAATCAACTTCAGGAGTCTATAGACATAAAAATGGAACTTCTAGTAGACAGAATTGATATTAGAGCCTGTATTTATATTTGCTTTTGAATAACTATTTTCCAATGCCTAAAGTCTGAATCTAGCATGACTAATAAATGAATGTATACTGAGTTTCACAAATGTTAATTAATTTACTTCTGGTTACATGATTCATCACAGCTGATGCTGCCATAGTTATTGCCTTTATCTTTGCTCATTTCAGGAAATATAAGATATTATTAATTTTAAGTGTACTCACCACTCAGGCTACGAAACTAATACAACTAATAAAACTAATTTTGTATGCTACCATTTTAGAATGCAGAAAACATAGCATTTAATGTATGAAAACATTTTGAAACATTATTCAAAATGTGTGGAAACATCTAGAAAAATATGATACATGCTCTTACACATAAATAATCATTTTATAAAGTGAAATAATCACAGGGTTACTCTTACCAATGACTGAAGAAGTAGAACATTTAACCCCCATTTTATAAATAAAAATGCAAGAACTTATAATTTTACATAATGATTTTAGTATCAATATTCTTTCTTTGCTTAATTTTTTGAGAGTTTTATATATAAATAATGTACTTTGTTTCTACTTTTAACTTTCACCTCTCAAACTCCTCCTATGCCCATTCACTCACTCCCAAATTTACAGCCTTTTCTTTTTATTGTTAGATAAACATACACATGGAGGAATGCAGCCTGCTGAGTCCTTTTAATGTTGCTCATATGCATTTGTGTTTAGAATTGACCACTTGGGATTGCAGCACCTTTCAGGCAACACAGTTTTAAAGGATAATGAACTACTCTGCTGCAAACAGTTGCTTGAATCTCTACATCTGAACATCCTAGTGAGATTTTCCCACCTGTAGGAGTTGTCATTATGCAGATCTTAATTAGACAGCTATATGGTTCATATTTTATGAGTGTCACTTCCCTGTTATATATAAAAGACACCATCTAGCAGCAGAAATTCTGGTCCACAGGCTCTTACAACATACCTGCACCATTTTTCCTGACGATGCCTGAGGCTCAGGATTGTTGTGTGAAAAAAACACAATATTATCCAATGGCTACACAGCTTATTCTACAGAGTTTGTAGTATTAATGACCACATAGGAGTGATAGATTATAAACCACACCGAAGCTTGATGAGACATCACATTAACAATTAATTGCTGTTCCCTTTTTTATGGGTTAGACAAAGAAAAGTGAATTCAGTCTGTTGATTTGGTAAAACAATTCTACATGTAATGTGTCTGTTCTGGAATTCAGGATGAAATATGATTTTTTTTACCAAGAATTTATTAGACAACAAAGAAAACCAAGAATGTATTTAAAAGTATGAGCAAAAATACTACAAATTCACATTGTTAGCATCTCTTCTAGGCTCTGCCTAAGAACAGCCAAGTATAAGTCTGACTTGCTATAAAAGGGCTGTTTGCTCCTCCTGATCCCGCCTCTGGCTTCTCACCTCTGGTTGCTCAGCCTCTGTCTTCTCTCTCCCCATTTGATGGCCACTTTCCTTCTTTCTTCTCTCTCTCTCTCTCTCTCTCTCTCTCTCTCTCTCTCTCTCTCTCTCTCTCTCTCTCTCTCTCTGTCCATTTCTGTCCCCTCTCTTTCTATGCTTAACTCCCTTCACTCCCTCTTATCATGCCCCAAATAAATTTCAATTTATACTAGACCTCCATATGGCTGGTTCCTGGGGCAGGGATAGTACCATATCTCAGCGTCGGGCAGCTAAGCCATCCCTTCCAGAAGATGTCATTCTAGATTATATTTGCAAGAAGATGTCACATAAAAATGACACATAAGAAGATTGAGAAGTACAATCCATTTTCTTGAGAGTGAGTAATAATATAAAGTCAGGTGGATCTCAACATGTATTCAAGACAAACTAATGATTTTTGAAAGAATGCCACTCACCAGTGTGGCATCCATGTGCTATCTTTTTCAGATATGACATACTAAAAGTCTTAATTCCATCCCCCAAATTTTAAGGTGGCTGTAAATCACAGAACGCCATTTCATGTACAAAATATACATTGTTTTAAGTTTTCCCATTCTGAAAATTTAGTTTTCTGCTGCATTTGTATTATATGGCTATGATATCCACAATAAATAATCCCATTTGACTGACAAAAAACAGGTGTTTAGCATCCATGAGAGGGTAGGGACCATTTAGTCATTCTGAGAAGAATATTCCTGGTTCTCCATCCTTGTTTTCATTTTATTAATTTCAGGTCTGGTTCTTAATATTTATTGTCATCTTCTGGGATGTGCTTTTGTTTGTTCTTGTTTTTCTGAATTTTTAGTGTCATAATTAAATAAATCATTTATGCTCTTTCTGACTTTTTAATGTAGACCTTTAAAACTATAAATTTCCTCAATAGGATTGCCATCCGTGTCCCAGAGGTTTTTTCATTTTATAGTTTCACTTTTATTTATTTATGAGTTTTTTAAAAATTCATTTTTAATGTCTTCATTGACTCGTTCTTCTTTGAGTAGTGAGATGTTTAACCTCTGTGGGTTTTTGTACTTTCAGAGATTTGTTTGCAGTTGATTTTAGGTTTTATTGCATGATGGTCAGGTAGAATGTATGGAGGTATTGCATTTTTCTGAATTTTTTAAGATTTGTTTATGTCCCAGGATGTATCCTATTTTATGGAAACTTTCATGTACTGATTGATAGAACAGATTAGGTTTCTTTGGTGTTTGGGAAAATATTGTATAGATAGATCCTAGGTCCATCTGATAAACGATGTCATTTGAGGTTTCTCTGTTATTATTTTTTCATCCAGGTATCAAGTCCATATGTACAAAATAAAGTCTACATAAAAATCCAGGTCTCATTGTGATATGCAAGACATATGACACAAAAAGGCAGAATTTCTTCATGAATAATCTACCTCTCCTATAGAAATGTTTGTCAATAACAATCTCTTAGATGAATCCCAGGACACAGAACTTTAAAGAATAGACATAAGAATCATCAAAGAATTCAATAAGTTGAAAAAAGACACAGGGAAATACTTCAGTGAACTTAAAGAAAATGAATTTGATTAAAAAAGTCTTAATAAAATCATAAAAATCCAGAATTTGAAAAGGAAAAATCAATAAAACAACAGACACCACACTGATTAGTATTTCAGCCGAACTAAAAATGGAACTAAAAACACCAATAGTTGTGGACATTGTCTGTTGGGGTAGAACATATGATGTACATGATAGGGTGGGTATAAAGGTTGGATAAATGGTGTGGTTGTTGTAGTGAGAATGGCATTCACAGGCTTGTATGTTTAAATACCTGTTCCCTAGTTCGTAGAACTCTTTGGTATTAGAGATGTGCTCTTGTAGGAAGAGTTATGTCACTTGTAAGACTTCAGCTACTGCTCTACATCCATGTCTCTCTGCATACTGCCAAGTTCCCTGCCATGGACTCAGTTTGTGAAACTGTAAGCTCCCAATAATCCATTAGCTTTCATAGCTGTTTTAGTCATCACGTTGTTTCATGGCAATAGGAAAGGAGCTAAAATCCATGGATGCCGAAACATCTGTGGGTGTATAGAGTGGTTTTCCTGTTTAAATCTGGATTTTGGGAATCTTACAGTTTATAAATCTATATAGAAAGGAGCATCAGAGAGATCTACCTACACATCACAAAACATGTACAGAGTCTGGCTCGCAGGGATTGTAATGTGGCTCACAAAAGGGCCTGTTGGTTGTGGACAGTCAGGGTGTATTGTGGCCAAAGCTTTTAAGGGTGAAGGCCACACAAGCTGGCATGGCCAGACTATGCTGATATACTGGATGGATATAGGACTCAGGCTAGATTTGGAGGAAGGGCAAAGCTGAATAGTGGAGTGAATCAGCTAAATGCCCTGAGATATACCCTGATAAAGGATGTGTAGAATCTGTCTGGATGGAGAGGCTCCTTGTTGCCTAGTCAGAGGAATGGTGTGATTTTATTTTTACTTTTTATTAATCATTCATTCTATTTGTTTACCTCTCAAATGGTATCCCACCTCCTGATTATCATTCCACAAGGTTGTCATCCCACAACATCCCTTCCTTTTGCTCCTATGATTTGAATACTTGCTTTAGGTACTGTGATACTTAATGCCATGTAATAAATTGTTGAAGGCACATACTACCTAATATTCTACAGAGATTTCCATATCACTGATAGAAATATCAGTACCAGATTTTCACAATGTGGTGTGCATATTTACTTTCCACTAGATTGGTAGGAATGAAACAGACCTCAGCTGTCCAGTGTAACCAGACTATCTGGAAGAAGGAAAACCATTTCTATAACCCTTTAGAAAATAAAGACATGATTCTAGAAACTGAGAAACAAAGTTATTCTTTATGCAATTAATGACTTAAACAATATATTTTATTCAAAAATCCCCACCATTGTGAATGAGCATTCAAAGAAAAACATGCTATACTTTAAAACAAGAGACCTCCTGTATAGCTGATAAACAGACTAGAACTTCAATGATTGTGAAACTTGGGATGTTCCAGATCCAGAGGAAATTACAATTTATCTTGACTATCTTTAGACATCTCCCTAGCTATCCTTGTTCACTTCTGTGTCAATACTAACAGTGTGTCTAATAAATGTCTTTGGAAGGCATTAACATAACAAAGCTCTGGGTTTCAATAACCAAAATGTTCAGAAAGCTGTCATAGAGTGTGATCTAAGGCGAAGACAGAGTTCTCTCCATTTTTCTGTAACTATGTCTCTGAAATTCTCACTAAGTATTTGAGAATTGTTTTAACATTTTTGTTACTATAAAAAATTATGAAACTTTTTCTACATGGAATTTGGGGTAACCTAAATCTGTGTTCCTAGACTATTCTCAAAAATACTTGAATCCTGAATAACTATTTCTTATTCTTTTTTGGATAAGGATTGTGTTTTTATATAAGCACCATGAAGAAAAGTTAAAATATTCATATACTGAATGATCTATTTTATAAAATCATAAATGTGTCATTTCTCACTGGTCTTTATTATATGCAGGGATATAACTATATATATATATATATCTCAAGAAATAATATTTAAAATTAAATGAAACTTGGGCTAATGTCATATGCCTGTAATTCCACGGGATAGAGGTAGATGTACAATGATCTAGACTTTGAAAACAATGTGTGCTACATAGTAAAAAATAATACATAAAAAATCAGTCCACCAATGGATCTCTACGAAGTTAAATGAGAGAAAACTGGAAAAATATGTAATATTAATTGTATAGCATTTCATGTCACATACAATTTACCAAATAAAATTCAAAGTTAAAACAATTGGATTGCTTTTTCTTCAGTCTCTGCTCTTCACTTTGTTCCATTATTTCCTTTAGACAGGAACAATTCTGGGTTAAAAATTTGGAGATGACTGAGTGGAGCCATCCTCCAACCAGGGTCCTTTTCTAACCTCTGGATATGCTCTCTACAGGTTCTCCCTCTCCTTTGTTGGGTATTTCTGCTAAAGTCATTCATGTTGGGTCCTGAGAGTCTCTTGTTTTCCTGGTATCTGGGACTTTCTGGTGGCTACCCCCAGTTCTCTATCCCCCATTGCTACACATACCTGTTCAATTTTCTGAGCCTCTGTTTTTCATCTCCTCCCATGCCTGATTCTCTCTCTTTCCCCTCCCCCACCCTTCTTTTTTCTAAGCCCTTTCCACACTCTACCTCCTGTGAGTATTTTGTTCCCTGATCTAAGAAAGACTGAATCATCCACACTTTGGTCTTCCTTCTTCTTGAGCTTCATATGATCTGCAAGCTGTATCATGGGCATTCTGAGCTTTTTGCTAATATCCTCTTATCAGTGAGTGCATATATGTCCTTTTGTGATTGTGTTACCTCACTCCAGAAGATATTTTCTGCTTCCATCCATTTGCCTATGAACTTCATGAAGTCATTGTTTTCAATATCTGAATAGTACTCCATTGTGTAAATGGACCACATTTTCTGTAAACATTTCTTTGTTGAGAGACATCTGGGTTCTTTCCAGCGTCTATTATAAACAAGGCTGCTATGAACATAGTGGAACTTGTGTCCTGCCCTACCTGGGGATCTATAGCATATAAAGACACCAAAACCAGACAATATTTCTGATGCCAAGAATAGTTTGCTGATAGGAGCTCGATATAGCTATCTCTGGAGAGGCTCTGCCAGAGCCAGACAAATACAGATGTGGATGCTCGACTTACAGCCACCCATTGGACTAAACATGGGGACCTGAATGAAGGATCTGGGGAAAGGACTGAAGGAGCTGAAAAGGTTTGCAACCCCAGAGCTCCCAGGGACTAAACCACCAACCAAAGAGTACACATGGAGGGAATCATGCATGGCTCCAGCTGCATATCCAGTAGATGATGGCCTTACCTTGCATCAATGGGAGAGGAAGCACTTGGTTCTGTGAAGAGACAATGCCCCAGTGTAGGGGAATGCCTGAGTAGTGAGCTGATAGTGAGTGGGTGGGTGGGTGAGAACCCATATAGAAGCAGGAGTTAGGAGCGATAGAATAGAGGGTTGGAGGAGGGGAAACTAGGAAAGAGGATAACATTTGAAATGTAAATACATAAAATATACAATTAAAAAGAAAGCATAAACATAAATCATGAATAAACACTGGAGATGTACAAAACATTTAAAGTTTTATTTAAGTTTATGATTCATACCTTTAGAAAAAAATCAACCTTTATACACATTATAATTTAAAGAATAAAATTAATTTATTTAATTTTGTTCAAGCAATGGGTACTTATAAATATTTCTTTATATGAGAATGATATCGGGTATCAATCATCTGTTTTAGAGATAGATTTGCCCAGCATTGTTTTTGAAGTTTTGAAAAAAGTAAAGAATTTGATATGTCTGTGTATTATAGTTGAGATTTGCCTCAAATAACAGTAACAGAAAAAGGTCAGCCTTAGGGAAGCAGACATCCAACATCCTAGTGTTATGAATTATAACTTCTGCCTTCCACAGATGCATGGATGGCTCCTTCAATATCGAAAAACATGTGCCTTGAAGTTTTCAATTATTCTCAAGAAACTGAGCACGTCTTCTAAAAAATATTTGACTTGTTGCCTGAAAAATGTGCCTCCATGGAATGAAATACTATTGATCTAGATGTGTGAGAGAAAAGAACAGAGAAAAAAGGAAAGGGAAGGGAAGAAGGAAGGGAAGGGAAGGGGAAGGGAAGGAAAAAGGAAAGGAAAGGAAAGGAAAGGAAAGGAAAGGAAAGGAAAGGAAAGGAAAGGAAAAGGAGAAAGGAAAAGGAAAAAAGCAATGTTTGGTTTATGGTTCCTGTGATCAAAACCAGGCTACCATTTTCTGTATAACAGGAAAGAGTTGGAAGGAAAGTTTAACTCATAATTTACAGATCTGAAAGTCATGCATAATGTTACATGTTTCTATTCAAATGTGTTTGTATTTTGTATAAAATTAGGAAAATGAACAATTTTAAAATGGAAGAGTAATTTCACGAAGACAAAGACAGTGAGTGGTAAAGCATCAAGCTGTAAAAGAAAGAGAAACAGGAGAAATATGAGCAACCAAACGAGTGATTGATAGCTTACACTTAGACCCATGAGGCATCATTGCAAGAATGTGACTGCATGGTCTCAAGAGCTACTTGCTTTCCTGTACTTTGCCATAATCAACTAAGAGAACCAATACAATATTCATAACTCAATCAGTTAAAACCTCATGCATGTCAGAGAAATGAAGATAAGTAGAAATAGCCAGCTTCTACAACAGGGAAACAGATTTATTCGGGAACTATGATGTAATATCTACTATTTGATATTTGTATATATCCTATCAAATTGGAAAATATAGGTTAAAATACTATCAAAGAATAGAAATGAAATAAATACAACTTTGACTTTATTTCTATTTCAATTTTTCACTAAGAAATAAAGCTGTCAATACAATGTTTACAAATCAGCAAATGAATAGTTTTATTTCTTTATAATGATAACATCACTGTATATATACCAGAAGATTCAACTTTACTAAAAACAATGTTTTCTATATTCTAATGATGGTTACTTGCTAGGATTCCCTAAGAATTCTTTTCAGAAGAACAAAAATAAAAATATTTTCCAATGCCACTTTTTTATTGGGGAACCATTATGAATTCTAAGGTTTAGCTAATATCTATATTAAAATATAATTTTACTATCTTTTATAATTACATAGGAATTATTATTTTGATGTGATACTGAATGTGTTAACAATAGTTATTTTTTGTATCATGCAAAATGGACTCTGATGAATATAGGAACTTTGAAATACAGTCTAATCATTGTTTTCCCTGTGGCTCCAGTCATGTATGTAGCAGAGGATGGCCTTGTCTGACATCAAAGGTAAAAGAGACCCTTGGTCTTGTGATGGCTCAATATCCCAGTGTAGGGAATGCCAGGGTGGGGAGATGGGAGAGTGGGAGGATGGCTAGGGGAGTACCCTTATGGAAGCAGGGGATAGGGAGATGAAGTAGGGGGTTTCAGGAGGGAAAAACATGAAGAGGATAACATTAGAAATGTAGATAAAGAAAATATCCAATAAAAAATGAAGGAAACAAAGAAATGAGCTACCAGATTGTATGTTCACAAACATCATAAAAATTACATGAAAGTATTTTTTTTCTTTTTGTTTCTATCCTATTGCACCTTTATCCCCCCCTGTGGTAGACAATGACTTGCAACAATTAAAAAAAATTTCTAGCTTGGCTGAGCAAATTTAATATTTTAATAAACATTGACAGAAAAGGAAGTACTCTTAAATTAAGACAAGGATTGAGAGATAAAAATATCCATGCAATTTAGGTGGCTTTTTCTTTTGTCTAGTATAACAAGTCTTCACTGGAATTATTAAAGGTTTACTTTATTAGCAACGTTATATTGTTTAATCATACATAACTCTCTGGTTATTAAACATGTGATCCTGATGGATAGTGTATGTCTGGGCAAACCACACTAATAATCTAACTGCATCGTGCTAATGTGTAAAATATTGTGCCTTTATGAAACTAGTTACAATGAAATTTAAGCAATATACTAGAAAATACAGTTGTATAAAAGCCATTTAAGAAATTATTGTGGACATGAGGAATTGGACATCTTTCTTTTTGTCCTATTGCTTGTATCCAGAATTAATAATGAAAGGAGGACATGTTGAGTGTCTCTTTACTAATGAATAAGTTAGTTTATAAGGAGTAATGAAATACTTTATTTTCAATGGTAGTAGGTTATATGAAATATAGATTTATCTTTCTGACTATACATACAAACCATGAATGTTCTCTCTCTTACACACACACACACACACACACACACACACACACACACACACACACACACCTCATTAGTTTAAGCTTTAAAAAAAGCACACATTTCAAGTATGCCACTTGAGGTGATTTCTTCCTAAATACTATTTTAGTGACTAATACTTCCAGCGACCTACTTTCTCCTGGAGATTGTAGACTGAGTGATGAACCTCCGCATATATTAATGTGGTTTTTTTTAACTTTTTAAAATTTTTACCTCATGATTTACTCTGATTTCTCCCCAGGTATAATAAATAGGTTGTTACCAGTGCTCTCTATAGAATGGGGCAAATAAATTACTAACTGTAGTATCATTTCAGTAACACAAAATACATTTGCTTAACATGACCAGAACATGTGAAATTCCTCTCTATACATTTATGCATTTATAATATTATAAAATATTATCTGTCATGCTTTTTGTTTTCCCAAATCACTAAATCTTTCTTGATTGTCATATTGGGTTCGGCTGTCTATAGAACACATAGTTGAAATGGAGGCGGCCTGGTCCCTCTTCTATGCCTAGTATTAAAGTAATGATTACTTCTCACTCGTTTTACATATTTATTGAAGGCTACTACTTTATACTTTATGACAGTCCTTGTTTGAATAAATATTTTTTCTTTCTACTTTCATAAGAGAATCTAAAAATTAAGGCCAACTATATAAAAGTTACTAAATTACTTTTTTTGCTGATTAAGAAAATTATTCCATATTCTCGTAAAGCTCTCCTTATGTATTAAATTGAAAAGTTGATATTTGTATATTTAATTATCTATAACTGTAATGCCAATGCATTTATACACAAAAATACTATGACATCATTTGTATTGTAATATTTGAATGGTCACACTTGTAAGGAGCAATCCATAGCAAGTAGAACTTCAGCTTCTCGTTAAAGACAGAAGGAATGGATGCTTTGAGGACACCGACTTCAGTCAGTGTTTTTCCAAGGAAATGATAACTTGTCTAGCTGTTTCAGAATATCCATATTATTTGAGTATTCAAAGAAAATCATTATTGAATTTTTTAATAGTCATATGTGTAGAATGCAAATAATTTTGCTTTTCCTGGATCATCACTCTATTTTACATATCAGCTCTTGTAAGCAATTATTTTATTCTATAATCTATGTCACCCTCACATGTACCTTATTTTTCTGTAGATATATTTAACTTTTAATCCTGGGGGATCTTGACTTTTTTGTTTGTTTATGATGATGTATCATTTCTTGTATAGTTTCATTCTTGTTCCAGTGAATATTGTATTTGCTAGTGATTAGAGGTTGAAGATTGTAGAATTTACTGAACCATTCTATCTTTGAACTGTCATCAAGTAGAATGACCTTTGAAACTGCATACAAAAGATCAATATCTGGAGGTTTACTAACTCCCAAGTAGTTGTCTGTGGGTAAATATGGGAATATTTATTAGGAATAACAATATTTTTCTTCAAAACTAAATTTAGGTTAATAATAACATTGAGAGAAATATATATCATTACTTAAAAGGTATTTGCTTTCCAGTTAGTCCCTGGAGGAGAGGGTATTGATAACACTTTGCTGTTAAAGAAAAAAGGTCATTAAACATATCAGTTACAACCAACAAAATAACAGTCACATCTGTGGAAAACCAGCCTATCTCCTTCTTAGTCCTGAATGCAATCTTATAATAAAAACAAAATGGATTTATTTCTGGTTATGGTTATCTTCTTCTCAAGAATTGGGCTATAACAGACCTGTAATCATAACTACAAATGGGTCTGAACTGCCTATTTCAGTAAACAACAACCATAACCTTGTTGTAACCAACTTGATATGTCTACCTTGTTATGACCATCTTGCAAGCAAGCCTTTTTTTAGGAGGTTGTTATGATCAACTTGTTATACTTATGTTCTGACTTTTTACTCTGTGTATTTATCTGCCAAATCCTCCCTTTGGAAACCCGCTACTCCTGACCTATACAAATCCTTATCTTCTTTGTGCCTAAGACTGGTCTCTTGAGGGCTAACATCCAAAATATACAAAGAACTCAAGAAGTTAGACTCCAGAGAGACAAATAACTCTATTAAAATTGTGGTACAGAGCTAAACAAAGAATTCTCAGGTGAGGAATATAGAAAGGTTGAGAACTACCTAACAAAATGCTCAATATCCTTAGTCGTCAGGGAAATGCAAATCAGAACAACCATGAGATTCCACCTCACACCAGTCACAATGGCTAAGATAAAAAACCTCAGGTGACAAAAGATATTGGCAAGGATGTGGAGAAAGAGAAACACTCCTCCAATGTTGGTGGGATTGCAAAATGGTACAACCACTCTGGAAATCAGTCTGGAGGTTCCTCAGAAAATTGGACATTACACAACCTGAGGACACAGCTATACCTCTCCTGGGCATATACTCAAATGATACTCTGACATACAACAAGGACACATGCTCCTCTATGTTCAAATCAGCCTTATTTACAAAGGCCAAAAGCTGGAAAGAACCTAGATGTCCTTCAACAGAGAAATGGATACATGAAATGTGGTACATCTACACAATGGAGTACTACTCGGTTATCAAAAACAATGACATCATAAAATTCATAGGCAAATAGATTGAACTAGAAAATATTATCCTGAGTGAAGTAACCCAATCACAAAAAAAAACCAACCAACCAACCAAACAAACAAACAAAAAAAACCCACTTGGTATGCACTCATTGATAAGTGGACATTAGCCCATTAGCTCGAATCACCCAAGATACAATCCACAGAGCACATGAAGCTGAAGAAGAAGGATGACCAAAGAGCAGATGCTTCAGTCCTCCTTAAAAGGCAGAACAAAAATATTCATAGGAGGGGATATGCAAACAAAGTTTGGAGCAGAGACTGAAGGAATGGCCATTCAGAGCCTGCCCCACCTGGAGATATACCCCATATAAATACATCCACCAAAATTAGATAGTATTGATGAATCCAAGAAGGTGTGCTGACAGGAGCCTGATATGCTTATCTCCTGAGGGGCTCAGCCAGAGCATGTCAAATCAGAGGTGAATGCTAGCAGCAAACCATTGAACTAAGAATGGGGTTCCCATTGATGGAATTAGAGAAAGGATTGAAGAAGCTGAAGGGGTTTGCAACCCCATAAGAACAACAATACCAACCAACCAGAGCTCTCAGGGACCAAACCACTACCCAAAGAATACACAAGGACAGACCCATGGTTCCAGATGCATATGTAGCAGAGGACGGCCTTGTTGGGTATTAATGGGAGGAGAAGCCCTTGGTCCTGCCAAGACTGGAACCCCCCAGTGCAGGGAGGGAGGATGGTTGGGAAGGGGGAACACTCTTATAGAAGACGGGATAGGGTCTTATGGCTGGGAAACCAGGAAAGGGAATAACATCTGGAATGTAAATAAAAATATCCAATTTTTTTTAAAAAAAGACTGCTTTAGGGAGAGACAAGATGAATAAATAAATTTTAAAAGCTTTGAAAAATTGACTTATGCATGAGGATTTATTTGACTGGTCTTTCTCCTTAAATCTGTGGGATTAGTATCTACATAAAATATTATTGTTTACAAGCTGGTAAATTCTACTGAAGATGATAAGTTATAAAAAGGTCAATTTGTGACTAAAAACTGTTCTGTGATTATGCAACATGTTACCAGCAAAGAAAACTGTGTTGATAATTGAAGGTCTTCTCTTTAATTATAAGATATTTAAAAACTACTTCATTCATTTTGAGATTATAATTTAATTATATCTTTCTCCCTTTCCTTTCCTATCCTAAAATACTGTTTATACTTTTCACTGATCTTTTTCCACATTCATGGCCTCTCTTTTTTATTGTTATTAAATTCATAAATGTATATGCATATATAATACATTCCAAAATATATCCTGCTTTTAGGTTTAATGTTGCTTTCCTGGATGCTATTAATAGTGGTGGTTTGGTATTAAATAACTAGCTGATGGGCTTGTAGGGCTGTGAAAGGTACCCTGATACCTGGTCAAGACAGGTCAAATCCCCGGGGACCCTGAAAGTGTTGGCAGGCACATTCCCAGTCTACAAGGAGATCAGGGCCTTCTCACATAGCTGTAACCTCTCACCTACTCCAGTAGAAAAGTTTGCTACAGTCATAGACCATGCCCACAAATATGTCGTTGAGGCCCAAGCTCTCAGGCCAAACCAATAGGAATACTTGCTGTCAGACACTGACCCAACCAAAAACTATATTTAAGAAGGATTAAAGGTTCAGAAGGATCAAACGTGTGCAGGAATCATTCCATCATCTGAAAGCTTCTGTCATAGAAGCTGTAACACCACTGCTTTGGGAAGAGTTCTGCTCTTCTGAAATCACTGCCAGAAGCTCCCCTAGATCCCTCACCAGCTAGCTAAGTTTCCTGCTGACTCACCCCAGCCAAGCAACCGAAGCAGCAGCAATGGAAAGGAGAAGGACCAGCAGAAGAGGAGGCAAAAACAGTCTACCTCCCCAAACTGCCTGAACTCTCTCCCCTTTGCATGCACACCTAGCCGAGCCAGAGATCTAGTGGGGGGTCCCCTGCACCAGAGCCCCATATGGGCTCTTCCTTGGGGAAAATTATTTCTCCTCTCTCAGTATTTCTTAGTAGCCTAGAGTATAGTTGTGAAGGATTGAGGCCCCATTGTCTTTACTTTGTCCACTTGTGTATGCATCCATACTCATACATTTATTGTATATTTTGTTGGTGGCGGTTTTGTTGTTGGGTTGGTTTACTTTTTTGGTTTGTTTGTTTGTTGTTTTTGATGCGAGTCCTTTTGTTTGAGATGAGTTGAAGTACTAATTCTGCTTTTATTTGTGCTTTTCTATGTAAAAATATTGAGTGCTTTCTTTGTATATTTATAGGAAATAATTTTCCTTTGAGAATTGCCTGTTCAGTTCTTTATTTTGGACATTGATATAATAGAAGAAAAACCACTTAGGAAGAGAAAGGGTTACAAATGGAATAGAGAGGTTGGGCAAAACAAGAAACAGGAGAAAAACCATGATTAAAATATATGTCTTACAAATATATAAAATTTCAGTATGACACCTATAAATGTACAATAAATATATGCCAATAAAATTGAAATAATACTACATTTTCTCATGTTTTAAATGTTAAGCTAATAGAGTATTTTCATGGAGTACATTGTTAAGAAATCTATTTGAATCTTTGTATTAATATGACTGATAAGACACTATTTTTCTTATGACAATGATAGGTAGAAATGTTCATTTCAGCTTTAATAGTACATCTAACAATATGTTAGTTAATATCAGGCTCCCACAAAATATGTAGAATAAGAATATGTAGTGTGAGAAAGGCATTGAGATCACAGAAGAAACAACACAGAACTTATGTGTGTGTGTATGTGTGTGTATATGTGTGTGTGTGTGTATAAATGTATTTATATGCACCAAAACCTATGTCTAACTTATGTCCTATTTATGATAAAGACATATAATGTATTATATAGTATCTTGAAAATACCTTTATTAATTTTAGAATACTGTTTTAACAATTATGATGATTTTTCATAATGTGTTCTATATGGAAGTGAGCAAAAACAATTTCATAGGATTTAGATAGATAGCAGTAAAATGTGAGTTCAGGTAAGGAACCTGAAAGTTTCTCCCAGAAGAAAGTACAGATTCAATTCATTCCTGGAAAAATCTCCATTCTATTCTTCACAGAAATAGAAATCAATCAGTCAATCAATCAGTCAATCAATCAACCAGCCAAACAAACAATAAGCATTGTTACAGTTCACATGAAAATAAAAACAAAACAATGAACACTTAAAGAAATTCAGAGCAAAAACTGTCATTCTTCCCAACTCTCAGGTTAAACTGTAGAACCAAAGTAACAAACCTGCATGGCATTTGTTAGATTATTATGGATAGATTAAAAGAGCCAGGAAAGGCTCAAAGAAGAAGTAAGTCTCTCCTTTAGGCAAGACTGTGTTTATTAATGGAAACACTCTGAGGGAGTCAAATCAGATGTCACCTGTAAGAATGGATGGGCCATATGACCCATACTGCATCAGTGGCTCCATGAATGCCTACAGCATGCAGGTAGATGATAGGAAATTCCCACAGTAAAGGCTGGCTGTAACCTTTATATGACCCCTTAGTGTGCAAGGAAAGCTGGGAAGCACATTGCTTCAGCAGAAGTTATCAGTAATTGCCATAAAAACATATATGTGGACCAATTAAATAGTTGACCCAGATTTATCCTCCACAATTAAAAACACCAGATCTTCCTTACAAAAAATTTTTTAAAAATATACAATGATGGAAAGCCAGCATTTTCAACAGCTTGTGTTTGGAAAACTGGACATTGGCATATAGAAAAATGAAGCGAGATTTCCATCTCTCACCTCACACAAAAAAATGGGCTCCAATTGAATCAAGTTACAATTCACCTTCATGTCTAGAGACCTCCCATTAGCTCACTGCCTTGTCAAATTCACTGCTAGGAAGGTGCATCAGGAAAATACAACACTGTGTCCAGATTGCTTTTTGTGATTATTTTTATGTCTGATAAATTTATCTAGAAGCTATGACACAACTCATCTCAGATTTGTTTTTGATGATAGCTGAATGTTGCCCTGATAATTTTAAAAGATATCATATTCATGTGTACGATTAGCATTATTCTATTGAGGAAGAGGAAACCTGAATCACTTCTTACATGAGACTAAGCAAGCCCTTGCTCCAAATTCCTGGAAGTTCACAATGTGGTGTAGGCTTTTCCTGGCTGGGAACATGAACTGAGCTTTTTAGTCAAACAGCTGATACATTGTCATCAAGAAATGTCTTAGTAAAAGAGCTACTGTCTCTGGAATCAGTTGAGAGAAGGTTTAGCCCTCGTTCAAAAGGGAAGAGGAAAACAGCAATGCTTTAACTTTGCTCTCAATGAAAGTAGCAGGGAAGAATTATGAAAGCTGAAACATTTGCAGACAGATAATGGTTTTCCTGCTGAGAGACTAAGCTCCCAGAGTGTTGAGAAGGTACAAAGAGGAGAGGTCTTCCAGACAGGAATATTGCTTCTGAGATTCTCCAACAGTACTGCATGCTGACAGCAGGCTGCACTTGCTACTGTAAAAGCATTAGCACAGCACTACGGGTCATTTCACCAGGACACTCATCCATCAAAGCCTCATACCAGAACATTAATTACACCAACACTCTGCATTTTTCTCATCTGTGGAGGGAAGTAGACAGCCAAGGTAAACCTTGATTTCACTTAAGAAAACTAAGGGATTTCAAATTTGTAAATTAGGCTCCGAAAAGAAAAAGTCTATGAAGTAAGTGCGCTTGTCTATTTCTTAAATCAGAGTTAGCATTCTTGCTGGAGAAGAAAATATTGTTTTGGATAATAGAGGAAAAGTTCCATATTTCAACCTTGTTAACAGATCAACAATAATTTTAATAAACTGGCGACATGACTGCTGCAAAGTATGGTTAAGGGGGAGGTTTTGTTGCAGATATAAGGGAGATTACAGCCAGAGATATCTGGAACAGTCATGAACATATATAGAAAACAGAACATGCAGAGAGAACGGCTGAGAGCATGGTTATAAAGAACAAATGAGTAGCTGAGAAACACAAGCTCCTGAGCTGAGGAAAGTTAGAGAAGAGGAGAGGAGCCAAGAGAAGAGCCAGGGGGCTACTACGGACCTTGAAATGTGTACTTGGGATACTGAGGGAGCCTGGAAGCCAAAATGCACTTTAATATGCTAATAGGCACCAACGATACCTATTTGCCTTTCCTGCCGGTAATAACATAAATGCCTCCTTTGGCAGAGATGAACTAAATCACCATCACAAGTCCCTAAGAAATGTTGATTTTATCTAACTGCCGTAATAGGGGGAAAAGGAGTTTCCTTTGGACCAGGCAATAATCACCCCTGCTGAAAGATTGCTTAGAAATGTCAAGTAACTGGATAAAAATTAATAACATAAAACCTCTGTGTTTTTATGTACTAGGCTTTACCTTCAAGATGATCTTATTTTAATTTATTTTCTTTCCTCCTCCTCCTCCTTCCTCTTCCTCCTCCTCTTCCTCCTCCCTCCTCCTCTTCTTCCTCCTCCTCCTCCTCTTCTTCCTCCTCCTCCTCCTCCTCCTCCTCCTGCTCCTCCTCCTCCTTTCTTTTTCACTGTTAGAGAACAAATATAGCACTAGGACTGTAACATGTTCAGCAAACTTATCCCTGTTCTCTGATATAATGACTCAACCACTACCAATGGCTCTATTTTTTCCCCTCCATCTTTATTAAATTGGGTATTTCTTATTTACATTTCAATTGTTATTACTTTTCCCAGTTTCCAGGCAAACATCCCCCCAACCCCTCCCCCTCCCCTTATTTATGGGTGTTCTCATCCCCATCCTCTTCCCATTACCACCCTCCCCGCAACAATCACATTCACTAGGTGTTCTGTCTTGGCAGGACCAAGGGCTTCCCCTTCCACTGGTGCTCTTACTAGGCTATTCATTGCTACCTATGAGGTTGGAGCCCAGGGTCAGTCCATGTATAGTCTTTGGGTAGTGGCTTAGTCCCTGGAAGCTCTGGTTGCTTGGCATTGTTGTACATATGGGGTCTCGAGCCCCTTCAAGCTCTTTCAGTCCTTTCTCTGATTCCTTCAATGGGGGTCCTATTCTCAGTTCAGTGGTTTGCTGCTGGCATTCGCCTATGTATTTGCTGTATTCTGGCTGTGTCTCTCAGGAGAGAGCTACATCTGGTTCCTGTCGGCCTGCACTTCTTTGCTTCATCCATCTTATATAGTTTGATGGCTGTGTATGTATGTGCCACATGTGGGGCAGGCTCTGAATGGGCATTCCTTCAGCCTCTGTTCTAAACTTTGCCTTGTTCTAAACTCTGTTCTAAACTAACCCCTCCTAAGGGTATTCTTTTTCTCCTTCTAAAGAAGGAGTGAAGCATTCGCATTTTGGTCATCCTTCTTGAGTTTCATGTGTTCTGTGCATCTAGGGTAATTCGAGCATATAATGTTTCTTGGCTATATTCTGAATAAACATTTAATTGAGGTGTTTACATATGATTCAATGATTTATATGTTTTATTATTTATATATGATAACTCAAAGTTATATTTTTATGTGTTACTTTTTTTGTAAATATGCTCTTGTACAACCTTCTATTAATATGATGTAAAATACTTATTTCAACATACTATGAAGCTAAATTCTTTGTTAATGGTCTTTGGCAATTTCATAAGTGAAGTGTGTGCGTGTGTGTGTTGTGTGTGTGTGTGTGTGTGTTTGTGTGTGTTATATATGTGAGGTGTAAGTATGCATATTCTATGTGAGGGTGAATGATAGACAAACGTGAATGATGGTCATTTATCTTCTAAAATCTCTCTCCACTTGATTTCTTTAGATGGGAGTCTCACACTGAACATAGGGATTGCCAATTAAATGGACTTGACCTCTTGTGTCACCTTCTTCAGAGGATTACAAGCACCCTCTGCCATGCCTGGCTTTCTAGATGGATGTGTGAGATCCAAATATGGATACTCATGATTGTGTGGTGAGCATTTGCCCATGAGCTCTTCTCTCTGCCCCAGTTAAAAATTGATTATTACTCATTCTGTATTTCATGTTTTCTACTTTGTTGAGTACATTTTTTAACTAAGTAACTGAAGTTCATTATCTCTGTGTTAAAATTTATCTTTAAGGAAGAATATCTGCTTCTTAGAGGATTAGTGTAATCGTCTATAACAACCACAACATTTATTTATATAATATAATGGCAAAACATTTATTGCTGAATTTAACACTGTATGTTACTTCCTAATGAAATTTTCAGGGAATCGTAGAATTTTTCTGGTCTAGCTGCCTTGAGAAGCATGCGACAGGCTTTTCAGATTAGAGTTCATGGCGCCTAGAACACCTTGAGCCTTTCTGACCTGAGAAACCAAGGAATGCCTTCAGGCAGTGAAGAATTCAGGCTTCCTGTTTCTCCATGTTCCCTAAAACACAAAAAAGCATATAGAGGCTTAACAAGACACTTGGTCATACCCTGTGTTATATACCCTGTATAGCTTGCAAACATCACTTTGTCATTGCAACTCCCATTGATTTGACCCTGGCACTTAGTATTATATCAGTTTCTGATAAGGGTATTAAAAAGTCTTATTTACTGGGAGAAGCTTACACAGCCTCAGTGGCCGGGACCCTCCAAGACATGCCTTGTTAGGATTCTTTTCTCATAAGCCACATCAGGTAAATATGGCATTTTAAATAAGTATGAATTTATTCATATTTTCTCAGCATCACGTCTGGATTGTATCCTTTAATCTTTTTGCAACAGGTAAAAATAAACAGAAATATAGAACATTTAAAAAGCAAATATCAGTAGAAAAACAGATACTTTAACATAGAAAATTCAATTTCTAGTGAAGATTTTAGTACCCAGATGTAGTTTAGAGGTTTTAGCTATCCATCTTTAAGCTCCAGGCAAGGTTGCATTTCCAGCCACCTGCCCTGCAGCTCTTTGAATCCTTGAATGAAACACACACACACACACACACACACACACACACACACACACACACACACACCCTTTAGCTTATCTTTGTAATGCCTTGGCTATTCGTATCCTCCCGCAGTACCACCTAGCATACCTTTCCCTCTGGTACTCTTGGCTCAACTCATTAAAATCTAACTTTAACGTTGCTGTCCTGTAACTTTCCGTGAGGCCCATTGGTCTATGCTGCCCAGGATGCTTCTGAGCAGCCCTTCTGGGGGCTGCTTTCCGTTCCAACTACATTTCAGATGGTCCTCCCTGTGCAGCTCTAAATCTAAATCTGATCAGTCTCTTCTGCCCCCGCACCCCTCCCCTGTCATGGCGATTCCTGTCTCCTCTCTCCCACTTGCAGAAATCTAAAGGTCCTGCCCTATCTCCCATTGCCCAGACATTGGTCACTGGTATCTTTATTGATCAATCAAAAACATATTGGGGACAAGGACCTACAGAGTTTGGACACACAGATTTCTAAATAATGCAAAACATCAGAACCAATCCACCACATCCAGAAAAAAATGATCCATACATACTTTAGGAGAGTCAGATCGGCAGCTCCATTCAGAGCAACCACGTTCTCCAGGAAGGGAACTTGTTTATTCTATGTTTTAGCATCAGATGAGTGAAAAAAAAAGATATAAATAGGAAAAGACATGATTATACCTAGGTATGGTGGAGAAGAAATTTTTATTGAAGAAAAAAGGAAGAACTTGATGAGAAACGGGTTCCTGTGAGAATCCATAATGGGCGTGAACCAGGGGCATGAGAGGGCAGGGAGTGGGCAAGAAAGACGGGACAAAGGGGAGGCAAGTACAGCCTCCAAGAGTCCAAAGGTTTGAACCAGGGGAATTTAATTGGACATAATCCAAAATGGCTAGATTATATAGGGAAAATCCTGAGGGAATAGCTGACCAGCATATGGATGGATAGTTGGGGGACAGGGATAGAGGTTGAGGTACGCCAGCCATAGTCAGTAATACGTAATGAATAAGGAATGCTGGGAACACCTAGAGGTTAGCTCTATTAGATATGTTAAAACAGGCACCTCGGCCATTTGTCTCAGTGTCTGAGACTTAAACACTTGTCTTATATCCCATATCAAATTATAATTATGGCCACTTATTATCTATCTTGTTGTAGTTTTAGAATTTTTCTGCGACTTTAAATGTTTATAAAACTTACAATTTTTGTTGTTGATTGTAAACTATTTCTTCTAGTTCATTCATGTAAAATCTATACATTATTTAAATTAGTAACTTTTATATTTCAAATAATGAGTATTTTAAACTAAACTCACTGAACATTTTTGACTTCTGTTATGCAACATTGATATCATTTTCTCACAGTGTTTTACAACTCAACACTGTCTTTAATAACAGTATTCATTGCTTTATATTGGACATAGAGGTTTTGTTATTTCATGACTTCTTTTTCATGAAGGTTTATTACTTTTATAAGCTATGAAGAACTATAACTTTTGTCTTTTACAATGTGGCTTTAAATTTTTTTATGGTTTTTGTTATTTGAACCCTAACATTTCCCATATTAATTTATCAGAAATATGTCTCTGGTTAGTATGATAACTTTTTAAATATTTTCCTCTTATATTATTTATCATCATTATTGAACTTTGTATGTTCTTGTTACAGGGATTACCAGCCTTGGATCCACTGAGGATAAAAACCCCTCTGCCATCCCCACTTCATAACACTGGAAATAAAGCCTCTCTTTAGGATTCAAATGACCGTATAAAATGGTACTTGTTTTCTAGCATTGTTGAGTCTCATTAAGGCAAAGCTATCTTTTCCTGGTCCAAAGAATAAAATTTAGATTCTACCTCACTTCTTGGAGTAGTAAATTAAAACAATGCATATAAGTGTCCCCCTCTTTTAGGAGTTAATCCATCATGGTCTGTCAATCATCTTAACAGTAGCCTACTCACTCAAGACGAATTTACAATTATCTAAAATCCTTCTAGAAAAGACGTACTTCTTTGCTTAATAAGAGAACATATTACCTTCTACAGAAGCCCCTCCCTTTCAGCAGATATTTGCAGAACATCCACCACACAGTATTGCCAAGACTTGCACACTATGAAAATAAACAAATAAGGTTTACCACAAAAAGCTTTGCAAATAAATAAAAACATCATATACCAAGTTAACAAAAGTACAACTTAATGTGATTTTTATAGTTAGAATAGAAATTAAGAAATGAAGCTCTGGAATTACATAATAAGTTTTATTATATATATATATATATATATATATATATATATATATATCACATTTTAATCTGTGGCTTTGCCATAAAACTTTCCATATTTTATTCATGCCATCTTTGGCTTATTTAGAACAGTTATCATTTGACATGTACTCAGTGTTATCTTCAATGGTTATCAAGTTCTCATTAATCCATTATTTTAATTTTGTTAACCCTTTAATGTATCTAGAAACACACTATTAGGTAAGTGCTATTGTCCTGATTACCACTAATTTTCATCTTGACACACCCTCGAATCTGGGGGAAAAAACTATACAGCTGAGTAATAATTTTTATCATATTGGTCTATGAATAGGTACAGGAATGCCCTGCTTGAAGAGATGTTGGGGAGTCCAGAACTGTAGTCTTGGGTTGTATAATAAAGCCAGCTGGACTTGCTAGTAGCCAGGAAACAGCATTCCTCCATAATTTCTGCATCTAATGTCGTCCTACATTTCTCCTTCAACTTCCTTCAATGATATAGTGTAGATACCTATAGCCCATTTTCTCTTATAAATTGCTTTTGGGTCAGAATGTTTTATATAGCAATGGAAATGAAACAGGAGCAACTATCAGAGAGCAAACGTATTTTATTTAATCATATGTTGTAGTCTCATTCTCTAGAGCCGAGACAATCTAGTATTTTACTGATTAATAAATACGTTCCATTCATTTGTATTGTGTTATGTGGTGCCTCTTCAATAATCGAGTGCTCAATCCAAGCAAAAAAGAATGTCTACTTCCAGGAATTTAAAGAGTCTCCAAGCTTTGGTACATTTGGCGTCTTAACAGGCAGGTAGATTTTTAAGGAGTCATGCTTGGCAACAAATAAGATAAACTTCAAAGGAGAAACAAAGCCACATAAAAATTAAGTTATTCTGAATTAAAGAGTTTTTTGTCAATAACTTCCATATGAATGGTATGGAGAACAGACTTTGAAAACCATTCGCCTGTGACCCCCATCACCCACAGTAGCACTGTGGAAGCAAGCACTTACTAGAGGAAAAAATACCCACTTTTACAACGCCACACATACTAACATGTCTTTCTCTTTGTGCCCTCTTAGACTTTATTCTTTCTTAGATTACTTTAGTAGAGATGTAGATAATATCAGCATATTTGAAACCACCATTTCTCTCATTTTGTTGTACCTATCAGCATTGAATAATTAGTATTAACTTAATAATTATTTTTTCTTTTTATAGAGAAAAAGACTTTCACATTCAACAAAGTATCTTTTTACATATTTTATGATAATGTTTCTTTGATTAATTATTAAATAGTAACATCATTAATAGTTCTGAAGCTCTCTTTTCTTAGGATTAATCAACTTGATTGTCATTTATTATTCATTGATTCCTGCAAGAGTATCCTCAGTTGAAATCTATTAGTCTGCATCTCATCATTCTCTATATTAAGTTGAGAATTCCAATGACTTCTTCATTGGTTCTCCCTGAATATTTGTTAATCTTACCTTTCCTTCACCTTTTTTTAAAGAATATGTAACTCATTGGGAAGATCTGAGTTCTGGTAAATTGTGCACTCAGCTATGTGTATTGAAATACCTACTCATGTGCAAAATTAAAAGAGTGAAGAATGATCAAAATATGACCTGGAATCTGTCTCAACACAAAAAATAAAGACAAGTATAAATCTCTAATCAAACTATAACTCCCTTAATGTAATCCAGTTCACTCAAATATTACCCAAACAATAACCATTTATGTAGCTAGCTGTGCCTCGCCACACTATATTGATTCTCAAGGTAAACCTTCTTTTTACACTTGATAATATTCAACATTAAAATACACAGTTTTCCGTAAATTCAGGTATTATTTACAATATGCTACATGCTGAAATCAAAATAACAAAAAGTTACATTTTAGTAATCTTTCCCTTTTCTTAGCCCACCTCAATGCCTTAAAGAATTGGTCTCTTGGTGCTGATACATGTTTGTCCTAGTTCTTTCCAACCCATACTTTCAGCCTTTCCTGTATTCCTCTGTGGCTCCCACCAACCTACAGTCAGTCTCTCTCTCTCTCTCTCTCTCTCTCCTTTCTCCAACAGCTACAGTAGTGTGGAACTGAATAGGTGATCTGTATCTTCTATTCTGATCTCGGCAGAATTACTCTTAGTCCTATTACAGAATTAAATGAAGTTGATATATATCAGTTGGCACAAAATTCAGCTACAAATGGATCAAGAACCTTAACGTAAGATCACCCAAATCTAACGGAAAATAAAATAGAGAATAGTTTTTTAACTCCTTGGCAAATGAAAGGACCTTCTGAGCACCAATAACACAGTCATTAAGATAACTAAGTCAATAAATGAGATCTCAGAAGCTAAAAATCTGTACAACAAAGAATATCATCTCTAAATGAAAGTAGTAGCTTAATGAATGGAAATAAGAAACCATCACCAATTATTGTAGGTATGGTTCCTATTTACAATATGTTAAGAACTTAATAAAAATTGAACATCAAGAAAACAAATAACCCAGTTAAAGATGTCATATAGAATCATACAGAGAGTTCTCAAAATATGAAATGCAAATAGCTGAGAAACACTTAAAAATTAGCATCCATCAGGGAAATGCAAATTAAAACTAATATTGATGCTGAATTCCTCCATTCAAAATGGCAAAGATCAATAAAAAAATTACAACACATGATAGTGAGGATGTGGGAAAAGGCAATACTCATCTGCTGTTGGTGGAGATACAAATGGGTACAAGTCACTATAGAAATTAGAGTGGATATTTCAACAACTGAAAATTAGCATATTTCAAGATTCAGCTTTACTATTCTTGGGCATATTGTTAGATGACTCTACACCTTAAAACCAGATATTTTCTAATTTATGTCCATTGCTTTTATTTGTTCGTTTATTTGTTTATCGAGATACTGGATCTCTCTTTGAAGTCTTGCCTGTCCTGAACTCACAGAAATTCATCTGCCTTTGCATGCTATGCTCTGGTATTACAGGCATGCACCAATTTTCTTGGCTTTCTGCTCTATTTTTCATGGTCAGAAAATTGAAACAGCACAGATGTTCATCAACTGATTAATGAGTAATAAAAAATTTGCTACATTTATATAATCAAATATTGTTCAGCTGTTTAAAATTGAAACTATGTGTTCTCAGTCAGTGGATTGAGCTAGAAAAGTGAATCCAGAGTGAAATAACTCATAACCAAAGAAACAAATGTGTTATATATTCTTTTATACGTGGATGCTAATAGCTGAATGGTATTCCATTGTGTAAACGGACACCATATTCTGTATCCATTCTTCAGTGAGGAACATTTGGATTGCTGAAGCTTTCTAGTTATTATAAATGATGTTACTGTGAACATACTTGAACATATGCCCTGGTGGTGTGGTAGACCATCTTTTGAGTATATGCCCAGGAGTGGTATAACTGGGTCTTCACATAGATCTATTGCCAATATTCAGAGAAACCACAACAATGATTTTCAGAGTGCTTGTACCAGTTTGCAATCCTATCAGCTATGGAGAAGTGTTCCTCTTTCGCCACATTCTCACCAGCATATGCTGTCACCTGAGTATTTAATCTTAGCCATTCTTACTGGTATGAGGTAGAATTTCAGGATCCTTTTGATTTGCAACTCCCTGATCACGTTGAGTGCTTCTTAGCCATTTGAGACTCCTCTGTTGAGAATTGTTTTTTAGTTCTGTACCCCATTTTTAATAGGAATATTTGGTGTCCTAGTCATGGTTTCTATTCCTACACAAAACATCATGACCACAAAGCAATTTAGGGAGGAATGGGTTTATTCAACTTATATTTCCATATTGCTGTTCATCACCAAAGGAAGACAGGACTGGAACTTAAGCAGATCAGGAAACAGGAACTGATGCTGAAGACACGGAGGGATGTTACTTATTGGCTTGTTTCCCCTGGGTTAGTCAGCTTGCTTCTTCTTCTTCTTCTTCTTCTTCTTCTTCTTCTTCTTCTTCTTCTTCTTCTTCTTCTTCTTCTTCTTCTTCTTCTTCTTCTTCTTCTTCTTCTTCTTCTTCTTCTCCTTCTTCTTCTTCTTCTTCTTCTCCTCCTCCTCCTTCTTCTCCTTCTTCTTCTTCCTCTTCTTCTTCCTCTTCCTCTTCCTCTTCTTCTGCTTCTGCTTCTGCTTCTGCTTCTGCTTCTGCTTTTATTTTGCTTTCTTATATAACCCAAGACTACCAGCCAAGGAATGGTACCACCCACAAGGAGCCCTCTCCGCTTAATCACTAATTAAGAAAATGCAGCTTACAGCTGGATCTCTTGGAGGCATTTCCTCAAAGGAAGCTACTTTCTCTGTGATAACTCAAGCTTGTGTCAAATTGACAAACAAACCAGCCAGTATTTTTGGTTATTTTTGGAGAGTAACTTCCTGAGTTCTTTATATGTATTGGATTTGATCCCTCTATAAGATGTAGGGTTAGTGATGGATGGTGAAGATATTTTTCCATTCTGTCAGTTGTGATTTTATCCGGTTGAGAGCATCCTGTGTGAGTGGTAGGGGTTAAGCCTTCAGTATATGCTACATTCCAAATAACCACAGAAGTTGGGTATATAGTCAAAAACCACATTTAATTTACTTTCCTTTACCAAGTCTTCTCAATTTGAAGCAAAAATATTTTGATTGTGGTATAGAAAGACAAATCAGGGCTAAAGATGGCTCAGGAGTTGTCTATTCCCTTATATATTCTTGGTGAAAGTAAGTTTACAGATTTTTTAAATAGAAAACACATATTTTCTCCTTTAGGAAAAAACACATATTTTCTTCCTTTAGTTCCAGATATTCTGAAATTCCATAATCTTCTTACCTCATGATGAATCATGTTTAATTGATACTATATAGTTAGCATTCTTGCCTATGAATTTCAATCATAAAGAGTTTGAGATCTTTAGTTTAACGAATGAAGTCCTCCCCACATACAAATAGGAAAACAAACAAACAAATAAAAACAAACAAACAAAAAAAAACATTCCTATGTGGGGATGTGAGTTAGTTAAATTCTGTTAAACGAGACTGTCAAAGCCTTGAGATAATGATAAAAGGATGGAAAGGGAATAAACTAAAGACAATTTTTTTACAAAGGGAATTTCTGTTGTGGGTACCTGAAATGAATATCTCTGTGGAAATTTGGAGGTTGTTATGGAATATAGCATCTCAGGGACATCCAATTACAGGTTTGAAATAGAAACCTAACTCCAGAGCACCAAACCAGAGATTTGCAATTCGTGTTTAGATAGAGGCATAACAGAGCCTGAAAGAATTCTCATACAGAGTGGCAGATACTCTGCTCAGACGCAGGCTGCACACGCATGTGAGATGTTGTGTTTGTATATCAGAAGCCTTGGCTATTTCCCCTGGAATCATACACACAGGTTTACATTCACACGCAATATCATGGTTCTATAGGAGATACCAAAGTATTACCAGCTAAGGCCATATGCACATGAAAAGATTGGTCCCATTTTCAGGATACATGGGGTGTCACTGTTTCTTGAATGGGAAGTATTAAATCCTTTCCTATGCATAATTATTTGCGATTAATGTATCAGTTTTATGTCATGTCCTCAAGATAAAGTTCTAAGAAGTTATTTTTAGTAGTTTATTCCTTACATCGATTGCATGTCAGTAAGTTTAATACTTAATGAACTGCCACAAGTACTTTTGACACTGTACATATTAACGGTAATAATTGTTTTCACAATAGCAGATTGCATGCATGTCACGGGGCTATTAATGCTAACATTTATCTGAAAGGTCAGATGAATGGGCATGTATTATTTGCCAGGTTTCACACCTCTCCAATTTCCACAAGTTCTCACTCAAAGAAACATTTCTGTAGTATTGGTGTCATTATGCCACATGGTGTATGAAAAGGAACAAAAAGAACATCTATGGAATTACTATTTCTATGGTGCCTTAACATTTCCAAGCAAGACAATTGTTAGTTGTTTCTATAATTTCTCTCTTCACACAGAGGACATCTTATGACAGCCTCCAAATCTTACTTTGATCCCTCACTATCTCAACTAATGCATCATTCTGGATTATCCTTCTTAATTTAAAGT
Organism: Rattus rattus; assembly: GCF_011064425.1. NCBI lineage: Eukaryota > Metazoa > Chordata > Mammalia > Rodentia > Muridae > Rattus > Rattus rattus. Next base: position 75,819,787 of record NC_046160.1, read on the forward strand.
TTGAAAGGTGTAAATATGCTATTAATAGGTAAAAATGACCAGGCATGATCCCTTATTTTGGGTCTTTTGATTACCTGAGGTGAAAGTGTTTGTGTATATGTTGTCTCCTCTTTGCTGATATAGGTCCAAAACTATTTAGGCCTATGTGTCTCATTAAGATGGTTGATGGCCAACCCAGTAGATTTTGTGCCTATGAGTGGAGCTATTATAACTGCAATAATGACTTTTATGTACATTTTGCTATTGAAATTCACAAGTGACTCCTAGAAGTCTTTCAAATATATGAGGTACAACTTGGCTTTATGGATCATATTCCTAATTGAAAAAATATAAGATTTATAAGATGGATAGTGGATTAAGTAAATACTGAGAATTTTTTCAAATATTTTAAATCTTTGATAAGATTTATAGAAAATGTAAAAAAGTCACTGGATAGTGTTGTGCACACTTCAAATTTTTCTTGTTAATTAATTTTATTAATATACTCATGAATATGATTTTATGATCTTTGTAAACACAGAAATATATATTCCAAAATGTACAGAGAAGAATTATATTATAGAACAAACATTTTAAAAAGCTATTAACTATCACAGGCTATCAACTGTTGCTTCTGTTATGATAGACATTCATCTGGATGCCATTCATCCAGAGAGTAAGAAAGCAACTCATGAAAATAGAAATTATTATAAACTAAAATGAAAGTTGAAGAAGAGAAAAAGGATAAATGAGTGTAATAGGGCAGGTAAATAACAAAAAGTGAACACAATAGAATTAAAATATACTAATTAGATATAGATATATGATAAATGGTAATTGCAGGAGAATATTAAATGACTTTAGCTTTCCATAAATTATTATGTTTTCATAAGTGCAAAAAATTGGGAGTTAACCACAAGAATTGATGATAAATTGACTGTTATACCAAATCTGAGCTTAAGTGAAATAGGTGTCATTCTTCAGATTTAGTAACATAAATACACAGTTAAAAATGAGCACATTGTGTGCTCAGGACCAAGGTACAGTATCACTGTGAGGAGAGCAACATAGGAGTGTGCTTTGAGAGATAGCTTAGATACATTGCATGTTTGATATTAAATTAATTTAGGATAATACATTATTTTTCCCTTCTCAATAGTTTCTTTAATGTGAAACAAAAGATTTTGAGTACTCTGGCATTATTTTTAATGTATTTAAATAAGCACAAGTAAAGGGTTTGAACAGAGGTTTTCAAATATGTCCATTTGAAAACACATACTTTTTTTTTTATAAATAGAACTTATCAAACAAATAATTTGGGGGAAGATAATTAAAATAGTTCCTAATATGTATCCAAATAAACAGCTTATGTGATACAAATGGAAATGCATTTGGAAATGCATTCCAAAGCAACTAATATGCTTCTGTTAACATAGAATCAAGACAATGGTAGTAATTTTATTCCAGTGAAAGCATTCTTTCTTCATGCATGAGCCTTCTATGTGTTAATTAAATTTAATTGTACATATGTTCTTCAATCTTCCTCATCACTTGCTGCCATCTCCTGCTTACTAAAACAGGTAACCAGTATCTTTGACAAGCCTTCTTAATCTTGATTATTACACTGTTCTTTCTTACATTAGTGATGAATCACTGCTGGGCTTTTTTCTTTCTTCTCTGTTTTATAACAAAAAGAAAATAGATCAAAAAATTCACATTGAGAATTTTCAGCAAGAAGTCTAAGTTACAGCTTAAAATATTGCACCTTCATATCTCTGGCTAAAATGACAGACTTTCATATTTATCAAATGAATTATTACAAGTGATTCTTATTTATCTTTCAATAAATTACAAAAGCAAAGAACAACAATATAACATACTTTTAAATTTTTTTCTAAACTAAACAGCAAGGTTCGATGTTATCCCCTTTCCTGCTTTCCCCGCTGGAAATCCCCTATCCCATTCTCTGTCCCCCTGCTTTTATGACAGTACTCCCCCACCCACTCCCGCCTCCCCACCCTGGTATTCCCCTACACTGGGGCATCGAGCATTCCCAATACCAAAGGCCTCTCCTCCCACTGATGCCCAACAAGGCCATCCTCTGCTACGTAAGCGGCTGGAGCCATGGGTCCCTCCATGTGTAATCTTTGGTTGGTGCTTTAGTCCCTAGGAGCTCTGGGGTGTCTGGTTGGTTGATATTGTTGTTCTTCCTAGGGGGTTGCAAGCCCCTACACCTCCTTCAATCCTTTCTCTAACTCCTCCATTGGGGATCCTGTTCTCAGTCCAATGGTTGACAACAAGCTTCTGCCTCTGTATTTGTTGATACATTTTGATGTAATATTTATGAAAGACTTTGAAATTTTAATTCAATCTAATTTCTACCATCATTGTGAATATAAATTTCATCTAAATTTCTTTAAAGAAGATAAAAATCTGAATTTGTGTTTGACTGCAGAGATGAAGTTAAAATATCATAGCTATGTTTTCATGAAGTAGAACTCTTTAGACATGAATGTGAAAAAAATTTTGTCATGTTCTCTATCTGAAAATGCTTCTTAAAATTACTTCCAAATCTTCCAAATCACTATCTGTCATGGGTATTTAAATCAAAACCTGATGAGATACTTCATGAAAATATAATAGCCACTACCCCCTCAAAAAATAAATAGTATATATGTTGGCAAAAGTGGGAAGAATGTAGATCCTTTGTATACTGTTGGAGGTCAAATCAATAAAACTATAGTGAAATATAATGTAGAGGTCCTTTACATAGTAGAAATCAACTCCCTGGTCCAGAATTGCCTCATTGGCATCTATCACAATGAATTACATCAGAATCACATATCGGTGTGCTGCATGTGATTTTTTTCAGTAATTGAGATATGATCCAGAGCAGCCCAGCAATAGATGAACAAGTGAGGAAGTCAGAACACCTAGAAGCACACATATTAGCAGAATAGGTTTAAATCTTTATAAAGATCTTGTTATTTTTTAACAGCACTGACATGTCTAGAGGATATCATTAAGTTAAGTAAGCAAACCAGAAAGAATGGAAAATATCAGATATACTCATTAACAGGGATGTATTTACAGGGATTAAAAACAACAACAACAATAAAGATCAACTAGGACTAAAAGGGTTGGGAGCTACCATCTGGTAGGGCAACTGTAAAGTGTAAACAAACCTACCATGCTGGCAGTAGATTCAATGTATATTATCTACTATCCTGGTGTATATTTGTTTCATATCAAAAGATGATATCCTCAGACCATTATAAGCTGAGTATTGTATTTAAAACAAAACATAAAAACTGAAAGATTGCCAAGTGGATCACGGACCTCCACATCAAACCAGATACACTCAAACTAATAGAAGAAAAACTAGGGAAGCATCTGGAACACATCGGCACTGGAAAAATTTCCTGAACAAAACACCAATGGCTTATGCTCTAAGATCAAGAATCGACAAATGGGATCTCATAAAACTGCAAAGCTTCTGTAAGGCAAAGGACACTGTGGTTAGGACAAAACCGGCAACCAACAGATTGGGAAAAGATCTTTACCAATCCTACAACAGATAGAGGGCTTATATCCAAAATATACAAAGAATTCAAGAAGTTAGACCGCAGGGAGACAAATAACCCTATTAAAAAATGGGGTTCAGAGCTAAACAAAGTATTCACAGCTGAGGAATGCCAAATGGCTGAGAAACACCTAAAGAAATGTTCAACATCTTTAGTCATAAGGGAAATGCAAATCAAAACAACCCTGAGATTTCACCTCACACCAGTAAGAATGGCTAAGATCAAAAACTCAGGTGACAGCAGATGCTGGCGAGGATGTGGAGAAAGAGGAACACTCCTCCATTGTTGGTGGGATTGCAGACTGGTACAACCATTCTGGAAATCAGTCTGGAGGTTCCTCAGAAAATTGGACATTAAACTGCCTGAGGATCCAGCTATCCCTCTCTTGGGCATATACCCACAAGATGCCCCAACATATAAAAAAGACACGTGCTCCACTATGTTCATCGCAACCTTATTTATAATAGCCAGAAGCTGGAAAGAACCCAGATGCCCTTCAACAGAGGAATGGATACAGAAAGTGTGGTACATCTACACAATGGAATATTGCTCAGCTATCAAAAACAATGACTTTATGAAATTCGTAGGCAAATGGTCGGAACTGGAAAATATCATCCTGAGTGAGTAACCCAATCACAGAAAAACACACATGATATGCATTCATTGATAAGTGGCTATTTGCCCAAATGCTTGAATTACCCTAGATGCCTAGAACAAATGAAACTCAAGACGGATGATCAAAATGTGAATGCTTCACTCCTTCTTTAAAAGGGGAACAAGAATACACTGGGCAGGGAAGAGAGAGGCAAAGATTAAAACAGATACAGAAGGAACACCCATTCAGAGCCTGCCCCACATGTGGCCCATGCATATACAGCCATCCAATTAGACAAGATGGATGAAGCAAAGAAGTGCAGGCAGACAGGAGCTGGATGTAGATCGCTCCTGAGAGACACAGCCAGAATACAGCAAACACAGAGGCATATGCCAGCAGCAAACCACTGAACTGAGAATAGGACCCCCGTTGAAGGAATCAGAGAAAGAACTGGAAGAGATTGAAGGGGCTCGAGACCCCATATGTACAACAATGCCAAGCAACCAGAGCTTCTAGGGACTAAGCCACTACCTAAAGACTATACATGGACTGACCCTGGACTCTGACCTCATAGGTACTAATGAATATCCTAGTAAGATCACCAGTGGAAGGGGAAGCCCTGGGTCCTGCTAAGACTGAACCCCAGTGAACTAGATTGTTGGGGGGAGGGCGGCAATGGGGGGAGGGTGGGGAGGGGAACACCCATAAAGAAGGGGAGGGGGAGGGATTAGGGGGATGTTTGCCCGAAAACCGGGAAAGGGAATAACACTATTGGACTCGTCCATGTTAATAAAAAAAAAAAAAAATACTAAACATGTTAACTTTTTTTAAAAAAAAACAAAAAACAAAAAAACAAAACCTGAAAGACATGAACTACCTCTTTAAGTTTTCACTATTTCATTCACTTGGTTACTTATAAGGTAGTCAATTTTAGGAGAAATCCAGATCTCTAAAACATGTTGTCTAAACAATTGAATCCTTTCTTTCTTGTCATTTGTACATGTGTGTGTGCGTGCGCGCTTGTGTGTGTTTTTTATATTTTTTCATGTGTATAGGAAAAGAAAGAGGAAGATTTGGAGAAACATCGACAGAAATGTTTGAAATGCATGTGTGTGTGTGTGTGTGTGTGTGTGTGTGTGTAATATATGATTGAACAATATAAAATCTCACCAGTTGCATTTCTATATATGGTCAGCTCATATTAATATAAGTGAGTACACCACTATCAAGTGCTTATGACTATCTAAAGAATATTTTATAATATAATTAAAATGCCTTACACTAGATATGATGGTTCATGCCTATAATCAATCAATCTAAAACCTGAGGCAATATCTTCATGAGTTCAAGGTTAGCTTTGACTACATAGTAATTTCCAAGCCTATTACAAAAACGCCTCCAACAGTAACAACCATAACCTTTAGCTGAATGTATATTAGCATTGAAAAATGTCTGTGATTTACTAGGTTTGCCCATTAATAATATGTCACTAATTCATGAAATAATGCTACTAAAACTGGTATGTCTCAAAGCCATTTAAAATGTGAGGTGATTATCATGGAGTGGCATCCTCCATGTATCCTTGTCACAAGGTAAAAAAAAAAAATAGATATCATTGTCTTCTAATAAATGGAGCCAAAGCTGTAGAATACATATTCTTTTACTCTGTAATCCATGAAAGACACTCATTAATTTCCATCACTTAAATAGTGTGAATATATTGATCAGAAAGTGAGATAATGTTTTTTTTCTGCATTTTTCCAATTACAGCCAGTGTTGAAAATCTAACAATATCCTTGGAAAAATAAATAAATAATATAATCATACATCAAGTTTCTATCTATAAGGAAACAAAAGTGCTCAGTGTCTTAAAAAAGAGTGGGTATTTGCTTATTCTCTTGTGTTTAGTGGTGAGAAATTATCATTGATTTTCATGATGTAAATTCCACTCAAATCTGCTTTTCAGTGTACATGCTTGGCAATTTCTCTCTCAACTGCAATTAATTACAAAAATTTAACTCCATGTTAAATACAAAGAAATCTTATCACTTTAGTTTTATTTTATTTTAGCAAGATTTGCCTTTTACTTCCTATTTATTGGTAGAACATTCATTTGAATGAAATTAAGGTAGGAATATGTCAGATACTTGCTTGCTATCACAAATAAGGAAAGGCCAGAGTAAATGTTATTTATTATATACTTTTAGCTTATTTTGCACTTAATTAGGACAACTTTATTCAGTCTCAGGGATCTGACATAAATCTTGATTTCTGAACATAGATGAAATACGAGCTTAATAAAAAACTATGTAACCCATCATGTTTAATTCAAACAAGATTTTTTACAACTCACAGCATTAGTTTTCCCAAGCAGCACAGAAATGTCAGTTATCATTTCCTTATGTAAGAACTTTGAGGTCTTAAAATAATATTTTCATCTATTTCTTTCTAGTCTGGAGAGATTCACTTAGAGTGTTATTTATTGAAGCAACGGATACATTATGTATGCAGATGAAGAAAGACATTGAAGAATTATTTTAATTTTATGAGGAAAAGATACATACACCAAAAGAAAAATGTAATCTTGGACTTTAATTTTTTTAATCATATTAGATTCATATTCTAAATTCAATTGTTTTATACAGTTCTCATCATTATTTGTTTTCAGGAAAACGCAGGTTATTAAACTTTTATGGAATTGCCAAAATTCTACGTCTTAGGCTGAAATGTTGAGATAGATTCACCCTTGAAGTTTTCATATGAAGAGAAATTAGGGAAACAACACACTTCCCAATAGCCACAAAATATAAAATATCGTGGGGTAACTGTAACCAAGCATGTGAAAGATCCATAGGACAATTATGTAAAAGAGTTAAATTTAAAGAGTTAAGTTAAAAGAGTTTGATTTCTCAAAACAGAAATCAAAGATTTCATAAATCCATGCTCATGGATTGACAGAAAAACATAGTAAAATTGGCCATCCTACTGAAGCAATCTACAGTTTCAGTACAATTCCCATCAAAATCTCAACACAATTCTTCAAAGACATGGACAGAGAAATTCTCAAATTCATCTGTAAATGCAAAAAAATCTAAAGTAGTGAAAACAGTTCCCAAAAGTAAAAAAAAAAAAAACCAAACAAAAAAAAAAAAAAAAACAAAAAACTCTTGGGAATCACCATCCCTGACCTCAAGCTATACTACAAAGCCATAGTAATGAAAACTGCATGGTATTTGGGCAAAGACAGATGTCTTGATCAATGGATTAGAACTGAATACCCTGAAATAAAACCACACACTTAGGGACACTTGATCTTTGTCAAAGAAGCCAAAAATATACAATAGAAAATTAGAAAGCATTTTCAATTAATAATGCTGGGCTAAAAGGCAGTCTGTAGGAAGAAAAATGAAAATAGATCTATATTTGTCACCTTGCACAAAGCTCAAGTCCAAGTGGATCAAGGACCTGACCATAAAACCACATACACTGAATCTAATAGAAGAGAAAGTGGGAAAGAAGCTCAAACTCATTGTCAAATGGGAAAATTTCCTAAACAGAACTCCAATGGCTCATGCTCTAAGATCAAAATCTATAAATGAGACCTCATGAAATTGGAAAGCTTCTGTAAAGCAAAGGTCATAGACAATAGGACAAATCAGAAACCTACCCATTGGGAAAAAATCTTCACTAACTCCACAATCTATAGACGACTAATATCCAAAATATATCAAAACCTCAAGAAACTAACTACGAAGAAACCAAACACCCCAATCAAAACATGGAACATAGAACTAAACAGAGAATTCATAACAAAGAAATCTTGCATGGTGAGGAAACACTTAAAGAAATGTTCTAAGTCCTTTGTGATCAGGGAAATGCAAGTCAAAACAAACCTGAGATTCCACCTCATAATAATCAGAATGTCTAAGATCAAAACTCAGATGACAGCACATGTTGGCAAGAATATGGAGAAAGAGGAACACTCCTTCATTGCTGGTGGCATTGCAAACAGGTACAACCACAATGGAAATCAATTTGGAGTGTTTTCAGAAAATTGAAAATAGATCTACCTGAAGATTCATCTATAACACTCTTGGGCATTTACTCAAAAGATGCCCCATCATGCCATAGGGGCACATGTTCTGATATGTTCATGGCACCTTACATTTTATAGCCAAAAGCTGGAAACAACCCAGATGTCCTGCAACAGAGTAATGGATACAGAAAATGTGTATCATTTACATAGTGAAATACTACTCAGCAATTAAGAATGAGGACATCATGAGTTTTTTATGTAATTGAATGAAACTAGAAAATATCCTAAGTGAGGTAATTCAGTCTCAAAAGGATATGCATGGTATGTACTCAGTAATAAGTGGATATTGCCAAAAATTACAGAATACCCAGGATATAATTCACAAAACTCAAGAAGGTTAACAAATAGAAGGGCACTACAATTCCAGTCGGGAGTAAAAAGGTAGCAATCACAGGGTTGAGGAGGAGGGAGTACCTGGGTGTGAAAGTGGAAAGAGAGGAGAAGAAGGGAACATGATTCGGTATTGGGTTGGGGAAAAGGACTGAAGCCCTGGGGCCAGCAGAAGACAAGGATACAGGCAACCTCCAGAGGTAGGAGGTAGGGGAAACATCTAGAATTTACCAGAGACCTGTGTATCTCTGTGTTTTTTTACTATCTTCTGCAGGAGGAGTTTCTTTGAAGATGACTGAGCAATGCACTTATTTTTGAATATATCAGAATTTCATTAGGAGTATTTTTAGTAGAAAAGTGGGTTTTGATTTTCCCCGGGTCACAGATTCTTGGTTAGCCAAGCTGCATCAGGTATGGGTTCCATCAGTGAAATCTGTATTGGTAGTTACTTCCACAAATTTTGTGCTATCATTATAGTAGCATACCTTGCAGGCAGGACACCCTTGTAGAATGAAGATTTTTTCACTTCAGTTGGTGTTTATGTTTCTCCTTTGGTAATATGCAGAATACCTTTCTGAACCAAAGATACAAACACATAGAGGTAAGGTCTCTATGTAGGAACCAGTTCCCATTCTCTACATTCAGCGAGTGGTGTAGTGTTGCTTTGAGCAATAAGTTTGTGTAGACCAAGAGTCTTGGCATCACATGAGTTGATTGTTAGCTTCCATATGACCCCTTTAACCAATAATTCAATTAAAATAACACAATCACAGTACTAAAATCTTTCATTTGGTGACAATAGATAGCCAGTTGAGTATTGCCCTCTTCCTATTATTTGGTAATTTATTTAGATTGCCTTGATATGTGTATATTTTCGGAAGATTTTACTGCACTAGGATATCATACTACCATCATTGGTTCTTACTTGTTCCTTTCTCTCCTCATATTCCCTCTCTGTCCTCTTTTTCCTGTTTCCACTCCAGTTTCAGTTTCCCTCATCCATTTATACCTAGTGTATTTATTGCTCCAGAGGACAATCGCTTCCACCCAGTGCCTTAATCTACAGCTATACTCAGATTCTTCATCCTTCACTTTGAATATCATTGACTTAACAGCTGATATAAATATGTAACAGAAGAAATACTATATTTGTATTTTCAGGTCTGGGGTACCTCACTCAGGATGATGGGGGACATGTGGAAGGGAAACTTGCAAGTGGGATGTCCTTTGAGAAATAGATAAAATCATTGCAATGTCCTATTGCTGATTTTTCCTTTGATAAAAAAAATACAGTTATTCTCTATCTATTCTAGTTAGTCTGAGTTCTTTTATTGGGAAATGGAGACAATATGTACACTGTTGATTTCTCTTATTTTGGTGGTAGTAATGGTGATAGAGTGTGTGTGTGTATGTGTGTGTGTGTGTGCTTGACCTTCTTTTTAATTTTCAGGTTTTGAATTATTTATTTTTGTGTTCTCTTGGGTGCATGCAACTACTTTAGGGTGGTATTTTTTTGTCTAGTAGACTTCTGTACAGCCTGCAGATAGATATTTTTTAAATTTGGTTTTATTTTGGAAAGTCTTAATTTTTCCAGATATTGTGATGGAAAATTTTGCTTGTATAGTAGTTTGAATTTTTATCTGTAGTCCCTTAAAGACTGCTGAACATCTTCCAGGCCTTTCTGCCTTTTACGGCACTGTTGAGAACTCAAATGTTATTTTAATAAGTCTGCATTTATATTTACTTTGTCTTTGTCCTTGCAGATTTTAATAGTCTTCTTTGTTCTGTATGTTTAGCCTTTTGGTTAATGTGTGGTAAGAGGGATTCCTTCTCTGTTCTACACTATTTGTTTTTGTTCTGTATATTTCTTTTACCTTGATTGGTATCACTTTTTTTAGGTTAGAGAAACTTTCTTCTTGATTTTCTTAATAGTTTTTGGGCCTCTGTCCTAGTTTTTATCTCCTCCCTCTATTCATATTTTACTCACATTTCCCACATTTTCTGGATTTTTTTTTTTGGCCAGGATGTTTCTAGGTTTATCATTTTCTTTGACTAAGGTAGTCATTTCCTCTATTAGATTTTTAAAGGATGAGATTCCCTCCTCTATGTCTTGTATACCCTACATGAATACCTCCCCACTTAGGTTTCTGTTTGATTTTCTAAAATTTTCAGTTTAAGATTTTCTTCACTTAAGATTCATTATTGATTTGATTTCTATTTTCAGATTTAAATTGGTTTATTCTTTTCTTTGTATTACTTGTTTCTATTTTCATAGATTACTTTAAAAAATTATTCATTCCATCTTTAAAGCTCCTATCTTATTCAAAAAGACTATTTTAAGGTCTTTGTCTTGCCATTCAGCCATGCTGCAATACTCAGGGTCAACAGTTGTAGTGCTACAGGGCTCTACTGCAGGTACGTCTTCCTGGTTGTTATAGATTGTCATTTTGTGCTTTTGATTAGGTATTTTTGATGGGGAACATTGTAGTTCTAGGTCCTAATATTTGCTCTTTATTTTGCTTGTTTTTTTCTTTGTTGATTGATTTATGTTGTCTTCTCTGCATTTTAGGAGAATTTGTGGTTATGTGTTGTCATTTGGAACACACAAGTTAGCAAATCATCCTGCGTCTTGAAAGTTCTGGCCACTGGGGCTTCCAGATAAAATGTGCTTCAAGGTAATGAGAGCTGATGCTCAGGAATGAGGATGTACTGGGAATTAGGTGATAATAAAGGTTCATCCCCAGGAGGGAGAAAGCACAATGTGGTACCAAGATCTTTCTACTCATCATTGTTTTCTACAAAAAGAAGCTGCTTTGATGAGAGGTAAGACCTGAATTGTTCTATCAATATAAGGATAAGGAGTTAGAAGGAAGCAGAAAACTGTATTACCTGATACTATGGACAGAGTAAGCTGTCTTCTATAGTTTATGCCTTTCTAGCCATAGGTTTTTTGGCTATCCTAACAGCATCAGGCATGCGTTCTTTCCAATTGAGCAGGTTTAATTTCCAATTACACAGCTATTGGCTGTTCCTAAGATGCAAATGCCACAAATGTACAATCAAATATATCTCATGGTTTCCATCATTGTCGTTCTCAGTCTTTACCTCTGGATAACACTATTGATTCCTCTATTCACTTGGTAGCTTCTACAGTATTGTCCACTTCGTGAGTGCTTACTCTTAGGGAGGATATTTTCAGATAAATACCATATTGATTTTTCCATGTTGTGTGACCAAAGTGAATGATGTCCTCAGATGGCGGCTTTGTCTTTGATGTGAGGGCATGCAACTATGGGCAATGGTAATACTATGTATTTTGGGGGGAGTTACTTGGACATACTCTGACCAGCAACTTCAATGTTGCTTTCTAGACTTTGGCCTCGGTATTTTGTTTGTTTACATGGCTTGGTGAACAAATTATCTGTCTATGTGGGGGTAAGTGTATCAAAAATATGTAGGTATTATAAAATTATATGTTATATAAGTAATTCAGTTATTTTAAGTAAGCTTACAAAATAATAGTTTTAACTCTCAGTTTTCAAACATCACCAGAATTTCCTCCCTGTTCCTTTTTAGTTAGACACTCCTCTTCAATTTTCTTTTTTCTCTTTATAGCACCTAAGTCCTCCTGTCCCATTCTCTAAAATCTGTATATTCTTCCCCTACACATTATGTTTCTAATTTCCTGGCCTCTGAGGTTAATCAAGTTAAATTTGGGAATTTGGCCCTAGGCTCTGTAAATAAGAATGAACATGTGTCATTTGCCAATCTTGGCCTTGGTTACTTCAATCACGTAATATTTGCCAGTTGCATTTTTTCCTGAAAAGCCGTTTTATTATTTTTCATAGTGTTTGTACTAACTTGGATTCACATCCAGAGTTTGCAGGTAGCCTCTTTCCCCTGCTTCACTAGCCTTGGCTGTCTTCACAGATTTTGATGAAAGTTGCTCTCACTGTAGCTTAATCTAAATTTCCCTGGTAGTTATTCATGCTGTATATTGTTCACTTACCTGCTGATTGTTTGTGTCTCTTTTTTTTAGAGAAATATCTGTCCAGGTTTACTATATACTGTATTGCTATTTATGTCGATGTTACTAAGCTTTATGAGTCTCTCATAAAATTCTGGATAGTCATTCTTGTCAAATACATAGTTTTCAATATTTCTCCCATTCTATAGTTGCCTAATCCCATTGTGGACTACTTTTCTGGGTAAAAACTTTGTTTTTTTCCTTTGTTACAGTCCCATTTCTTCAGATTTGCTTGTTATTCCTTCTGACAATGGGAATGTCCCATTAAGTTTTAAAGTTCCCTTTAGCTGCCACTTGATTGTCATGTATATGTTTCATGCCAAAAGGAGGTTAAAGAGGAATTTTTATATAATAATGAGCTCTGCAAGTGACACAATTTAGAAAGTGAATTCACAAAAGGCATGAAAACCCCCCTATGTCTAAAGGCCTGTACACTAATTTCCAAGGAGCAAACTAAACATTCTATCAGAAGACTGTGACCTTCAGAAAATAAACTTAGCAAATATTCAACTTGAAATTCAGCAAATGTGAGAAACTGACCCATCACTTGTCAAATCATTAAGTATATCTCCCTTAGATTTTAATAGTTCTATGTAGGACTTATGATTATTGAGTCATTACACAACAAGTGACTTTGTTAAGGTCAGAAAAATGAAAGCCAGAAAAAGAATAAAAATAAATTGTAAATCAAAATGTTCCTTATAATGTTAAGAGAATAATAAGGCCCATTGTTTCACAGCAGAGATTGTTTCGATTTTTAAAGTTTTGCGTTTTTTTTTTTTTTTTTTTTTTTTTTTTTTTTTGGTGGCCAAATTGTTAATTAGTTTTCCTTTCTAGTCCTTTCACTTTCTTGCTTAATAGTTTTGAGGCAAGTAAGTGACCTCAATCATAGTCACCCCTCATTAGGAAAGTACGTGCAGTCTACAATGGAAAATAGCTATTATACAACTGGAAATAGGAATTGTTGCACATAATTAATCTTCAGTGTAATCACCTCCACCCTGAGAAAATGAACAATTACTCCTTGTGAAAGAGCAGAGCAAATCAGGAAAAGCATATACAATTGTCACTCCACTGATAACTGAAGCTCATAAGTAAAAAGGCTCTATGATTAACAAGCACTATATTGAAGTGACACTTTCATAATAATGATGAGTTTCCTGACGACAATTAAAGTGGCTCTTGTGCTTGAACTTACTGAAAAGAAAGGCTAAAGAACAAAGTCAGAGCTACAAAATGGCTTTTGAAGTTCCCCGAAATAGTTATCTAGCAGATGTAGCTCAAATCACATCTGTAAAAAGTTCAGGCTAGAGAAATACAAGGAAGACAATGCAGGAGCTCTTCTCATTCAAGAGATGGTTATTGATCACATGTTTGTTGTTACTCACAATGCCAACATTCATAAGATGAAGATTAATGCTACCCATCCTTATTTGAAAGAGATGAATTCAAAACATAGAACTATGATTCACAATTATGAATGACTCTATAGGACAATGACAAAAAGCTTTTTAATTAGTCAAAGTGATGGCTACACAAAGTGAGGGGAGGAGTATTGGGAGGGTGTTTTTGAACAGCAATGGAGAAATGTGCAAATTGGTAGAAACAAAATAGGAAACAGCATTCGCAGCACTGGGTGATAATAAGAGAAGGCAAACACAGGATCACAATCAGGCTGTAAAATATCCAAAGTACATGATTTAAGCTTTTAAAGTGAAATATCTCTCTCAATAGATCATGGAAGTGAGAATGATAGCAGACAAATGGTATGTGGAGTTTCTGAGGTGGGCACATGATTCTGATCTTTCTTTAGTAATGTAAAAAATAATACCAACAAATTCCCAGACATCATCACATGCTGTACAATGTGTGTCATCCCTAATGTATACCCTGTAAAGGCTAGAAATGTTTTGTAAATACACTTACTCATGTTCTTTTTGTTCTCTTAAGATATTAAGCACGTGTGTATGTGTGTGTTATTTCATTTGCTTAAAGTTCTGGTTCTGTGTATGTGGTAATTGGGAGGTATATGTACTCGTGTTGGGCAACCATCTCTCTACCCTCACCTAGTGTTGGGAATATAGGTATTTGCTATTGCTTCCTGGCCATTGAGTTGGTTCTAGGGCCTTGTTTTCAGGTCCTCATAAATCCAAGACTTACTTTAATAAACAGAACCTTTTCCCTAGATCACAATGTGCGTTTCACAAAGTCTTGTTATGCAGTGTTTTTGAACACTGCCTGAAATACTTGGGAACAAATTCCAAATTTTTAAGAATTTTAGTTATTTAACTGAGTATATAGACTCCTTGGTCTTATAGAAAAATGATGTATTTTGAAAAGGAGATTTTGATGGTTTTCTAAGGTCATTCCTCAACATATGTAAAATATTTAAAATTATAATGTTTTAGAATGCTTGGTTCTAATATAAATTGCTTAGAAAGGACAAAAGAGTTCTGAGTTTACCAATATCCTTGGTAAAACAGGCATAAAGACCAGTTTGTATCTGCGCAAACAAGTAAAAATGAACTGTAGCAGTGCTGGGGTAAGTTTTACAGGAGACCAGGAACTTTGCTACCAAGCCTAGTCTAATTGATGTACGCCAGGCTAGGTGATGGAGCTAAAATGAAAACGTAAACAATTATGATAATGAGAAACACAGCTGCTCTTGCCTCAGAACTCCAAAACATGCACATACATGCACCCAGAGGTATGCATGAGCACATGCAAGCATGTCCACACAAAACTGCAGCTTGAATTCTTTAGTTGGCTTTCATTTAGAAAATCATACATTTTGAATTAGGTTAGTAAAAAATTTGCAACACTTTACATAAAAAGTACCAAATAAGATTTCAAACAAGCTCATAAATAATTCATCATTTGCATGGTAAGTGTATCTCACTATGCCTGTCATCATAAATCCTGATTTCCAGCATTTACTTTTCAAACTAAATTAGCAATAACTCACAGATTGGATGTGTCTTACCACCAATGCTCTTTGTTCATCAACTTGAGGTGAAAAGAAATAATTTGGGTCCATTTAAAACAACTATTACAGGTAAAATAAATGGGACACTCGATTTGAACAAAACCAGACATGAGAGCCCATGTCTATAAATCTAGTACAGAAAAACTGATGCAGTTTATGGTTAGCCTGGACTGCAAGGTGGGCAGTGTGTAAAAAACAAACAAGTATGGATCTGTGAGATGACTCAGATGAAAATTTTCTTACTGCCAAGCCTGAGACTCTGATTACTGTTTCTGAGATTCCACATAGAGAAAAGAGAGGACCAAGTCTCTCTTAGGGTCCTCTGATATTATGTACCCTTGTATGAGCCCAGGTGAATGCTCGCGCGCGTGCACACACACACACACACACACACACACACACACACACACACACACACACACACACACACACACACACACACAGAGCCATATTTAATCAAAGTTAAAATTACGGCTTGAGAAGACTCATATGCATACAAATACAGCTTCTATGAAAGATGTTGCAGGTTTATTTTTAAAAAAATTGCCATCAATCCTGCCAAAAGTTAATCTAAATCTCAGTTCTGAGACTATCTCCAAATATGTTCATTGCCATGCTATTCAGCTGGTTGGGCCTAGGAACAACACAAATCCTGTGTTGGGAGCAGGGTGATATGACTGAAGAAAGGAAAGACGGTGAACACACAAAGCACACTTTACTTGGCCTTATAAAAGAAGATAATTTGGGGTTTGTGACAACTCTCATGAAGTCACAGATTAACAAAAATAAATAAGATTATGTCACAAAACAAGCAAGCAAGCAAGCAAACTAAATTCCTAATGCATGAACAGTTGAAATAATCTAATGCATTCAAACAGACCAGGAAGTTGCAGCTAGGACACGACTACAGGCTGAATCAGGAGTGTTGAACAGGCATCCACTTTAGCTAAGGTTGATTGTCTCGGATCTGCTGTGACACATAAGGTGTACCTTCTACAATATGGTATATGGCACATCAAATAGGTGAGGAATGCATATCCCATTGTGGGGAAACACTGCTGTTTAAAGGACTCAGTCTATCAGGTCCAAATAGCTCCTCTGATGTCTGCCTAAAATAGAGGACTCTCTTTTTCTGCTGGGCTTCCTCTTTTCTTCCTGACCTTCTGTATGAACTGGACCCTACACTCTCTACCTGAGGAAAGTCATATATTCCTTGGCAAACATACAAGTTGAACTTCTGCTTTCCCATAAGAACCCCTGCAATAAGTACCTGGGATGTCTGGATTGCCTCGCCATGGAAATCAGACATTCCTGGCACTTTAAAGTCCAGTCAATGATTCAAATTCAGTCTGAAAACTCCTTCCCAATGTCAATGGTTCATTAATAGACCGTGTCTATTCTGTGTGCCAGTCAGCTGTTTCACTGAAGACCTTCTAAGAGAGTAGTTTCAGCGGATGCCATCAAAAAGCTGTAACACTAAAATGTTCAGAGTATGCCTGCCCCAGCAGTACCGCCATCCCCTGGCACTCACAACTGGACACGGATCCTGCAGATCTACTGCTTCTGGACATCCTGAGGTAGAAAGCAGAATGTGAAAGCATATCCCATGTTACATTTTCTTAGAAAATAATAATCAGTAAAAAAAAGGGAAATTCTGAAAAGTCAAATTTATACATCTATATAAATTTACTCCCTCATAAGTACACACATGAAAATGAGAATGTAAGACTCCATGAGAGGAAGCATGATGTTGTTTTTGTCTTTCTGAGCCTCAGATATGTCATTTATTATAAATTTTCTCAGCTACATCTATTTACCTGCAAAGTGTATAACTTCATTTTATGGAATTGAATTAAATTCCATAACACACACAAACACACACACACACACACACACACACACACACACACACACACCACATTTTCATTATCTACTGATATGTTGATAAAATGTAGGCAAATGCTTTTTTATTATTCTCTTAAAAATTTACCCAGACTAGGTACTTGGAAAAACTTGACATGAAATCTATGCATTAAATATGTGTATTAAATACATCAGTATATAGGTTGTTAACATATCTGGATTTTGTTCCTCACTTCAGGACAAATTAAAAACAAAGACTAGCTGAGAGAAGGAATGAGATTTTGGTTTTTTTTTTGTTTGTTTGTTTTTTTGTTTTTTTGTTTTGAAAAGCCAGTAACTAATATGAAAAATTTGTTTAAGTCCATTCCCAAGAAGCTGACTTGGCACCTTTTATGTATATGGGTGTGAGTGTTTGACACTTGTGGGCCCCTTTCACCTTGGTAGAAGACATAGGGCTAAATACCTCCTCCTAGAGGTTTGGCTATTGCATACAATGTCATCTAAATCACCTAATGCCATTTTTCAATTCTGTCGTTCTCTAAAATGTGGTGGTTACTTTTGTTCACTGAACAGTTTGCCTGTAGCAGTTCCCAACATATCACAGAGTGGACAAGAGAGAAGGCTCAGATGCCTAGGGAAAAACATTGAGTGTCAGTGAAGTTAAACAGGGAGTTTTAATGCTCAGTTTCAAACTCACTCAGACAACAAATGAGATAAGCAGACTAGGAAAATTGTATTTTAGAATTTCTGGTGTTGACTTTATATTCTTTCTTTTTCTATGTTACTTACCTACAAAGTTTCTGTGTCAACTGAAATATTAAATTATATAAGACCAGTATTGTGTCTTCTTAGGGTTATTCAAAAATGATGAAAGTTCCTTTAATAAAGTATCTTACATAAGTGACAAGCTGATTATAACTTTACCATGAGTTGACTGTTTGTGGATTAGAAATTATTGTAATGTTTATGATCAGGCCCAATGAAGCTACATGGTTGTTCAGAATTCCACAATTGGCATATCATCAAACCATTAGCTGTTTTCTTTCTTTCTTTTTTCTCTTTTCTTTTCCTTTTTTTTGTAACTCTGAGAATTTATTCTTCCTTGAATAAATGAAAAAGAGATAAAGGAATAATTTTTGTATGTCACAGTCTAACTTGAACCCACATGTAGTCTTTTTTTCTCTTAATATCTAACTCAGTGTGAATAGACATTATTTTTCTCCATCTTTATTAAATTGGGTATTTCTTATTTACATTTCAAATGTTATTCCCATTCCTGGTTTGGTTTCCAGGCCAACATCTCCCTAACCCTTCCCCCTCCCCTTCTATATGGGTGTTCCCTTCCCCATCCTCCCCCCATTACCGCCCTCCCCCAAAAAATCCTGTTCACTTCTTTGCTTCATCAATCTTATCTATTTGGGTGGCTGTATATGTATGGGCCACATGTGGGGCAGGCTCTGAATGGGTGTTCCTTTAGTCTCTGTTCTAACCTTTGCCTCCCTATCCCCTCCCAAGGGTATTCTTGTTCCCCTTTTAAAGAAGGAGAGAAGCATTCGCATTTTGGTCATCCTTCTTCAGTTTCATGTGTTCTGTGCATCTAGGGTAATTCAAGCATTTGGGCTAATAGCCACTTATCAATGAGTGCATACCATGTGTGTTTTTCTGTGATTGGGTTACCTCACTCAGGATGATATTATCCAGTTCCAACCATTTGCCTACGAATTTCATAAAGTCATTGTTTTTGATAGCTGAGTAATATTCCAGTGTATAGATGTACCACATTTTCTGTATCCATTGCACTGTTGAAGGGCATCTGGGTTATTTCCAGTTTCTGGCTATTATAAATAAGGCTGCTATGAACATAGTGGAGCATGTGTCTTTGTTGAAGGTTGGAGCATCTTTTGGGTATATGGTAGTGAGGTATAGCTGGGTCTTCTAGTAGTGCAATGTCCAAACTTCTGAGGAACCTATTTTAATTATTTTAATGATAGACAAAGAATTAGAGAAAAGCTGGAGGACACTGAGAAGGGGGCGGGGGTGACCCTGTAAGAAGAACAGCAGTCTCAATTAACTTGGACTCCCAAGATCTCTCAGACACTCGATCACCAACCAGGCAGCATACAGCACCTGAGATGAGGCCTCTCACACATATACAACAGAGGACTCCTGGGTCTGGGTTCAGTCAGAGAAGATGCACTTAATCCTCAAGAGACTGGAGGCTCCAGGGAGTTTAGAGGTCTGGTGGGGGACATTCTTGTGGAGACAGGGAGTGCATGGAGGAGGAATGGGGTGTGGAACTGTCGGAAGTGGGGGCAAGAGAGGTATAAAATCTTGAGTGAAAAAGAGAGAAAGAGAGAGAAATAAATATTCAGTATTTTTTCTCTATTTTTCAAATTTTATTGTGTTCAGAATATTACAATTTGATTTACATATTGAAAGAGTTTTATCAGAGACTTTATTTATTACAAATGTTTTGCTATAGGACAGACACTTTATAGGATGTCCTGAATAAAATGGTTATCTTAGGTGTATTTAGAAGATTGATTTACATCTATTACAGAGTCAAGAAATGTGCAATATGAAGACTGTTAAAGTAATATAAAAACATATTTGCATTACTAGTGAACTAATTCATGATAACACTCGTTTGAACAATAGTATTGCTTCATGAACTTTATCTATTATTTGAAATAATATTTTTCAGGTAGGTATGGCAATCACATTTATGTTTCTATATACAATTTATCTTAAGTCACTTTAACTTCAATGGCCACTTCTCACCCTGGCATCATTCTTTTTCATGCCCTATATTCTGGCATGATAATAACTTCCTTAAGACACATTAGGAACACGTAGTAGTAACTCATAAGTGGGACAACCTCATTATTGTAGAATCTATATTTAAGGTGTGTCTGTAACGAGACCAGAAAATCAGGTCATTTGTAAATGGAGAATAAGACAATAGGAACCTTGCTTCAAGATACAGTAACTACTGTCACATTTTATTTTTCATGCAGCAAATTTCTTGAATGCTTAGAATATAGATTAAAGATACTACCTATTCCCCTAAAGTCCCATCTCCCTCTCCTCCCATCTCAAATTTCAATTTCCAAAGAATTCTTAGGCACAACCC
The DNA here is from genome assembly GCF_011064425.1 of Rattus rattus. Lineage (NCBI taxonomy): Eukaryota > Metazoa > Chordata > Mammalia > Rodentia > Muridae > Rattus > Rattus rattus. Next base: position 75,840,380 of record NC_046160.1, read on the forward strand.
AGTGGGTAAAGTAAAAGTAATCAGCTGACAAATTCATTCATGACAGTGGCACATGCCTCAAATCATCCAAGTGATGTATTTTTAAATGGAGAAGAGAGAATATTAATCATGAGAAATTTAATTCCTCCTATGAAAGACAAATATGTCCCAGGAACACTTAACACATGAACACCCAATAAATTATCTTCCAGTCCAATTAAATCTCCACACGATGTGCTGAAACTGTGATGGTGTTTATTAAATTATCTCTGAAACTTACACAAATCAGAAGTAAACATGAATTCAATATATTAATTCAGACCTACATCTACATAAAATACATGTGTTATTATAATGAAATGTAGTACATCTTTTATTTGATCATGGTCCGATGAGAATGCTACAGGAAATAAAGTTCACTTAAAGGTTTAATTGTATAATCTTGCTTTTTGTGAGCACAGCCACAGTAAGCAGACTCGTTCATATGTTCTACACATTCCCATTCATGTTTTTGGGTTTATCTGCTCTTAAAGATTTAACTAGTGGAATAATATTCCTCCATACAGGACTGTACTTTCATTTTAGCCTGGGCAGAAGACTAGATGTTTGTTAGGATAAAACAGTGAATTCATACACTCACACTGGTGCACACACACACACACACACACACACACACACAAACACACACTCACACAGACACATACACACACATATAAACACACACTCACACATACACACATACACACATACAAACACATGAATTCTAATCTGAAATATATTTTAATTTTTTACATGGCTCTTGAATTTTAAGTCATTCCTAAAACTTGCCAGAACAAGCTAACTGATTTGAATTAGAGATGAGAATGCTTTCTTTGTTTCTAGATTGAGGTTTTTATTCTCAGTTTAGTTCTCTCTATCATGATGCAAAAATTCATTTACTGTTCTGTGCGGTGCGTTTATTACCTTAAATTTACACTTAAACATCTGTGATATTTACCACAGATAACTGATAATCTTATCCTGCTTGGGGTTATTATTTCCTGAATGCCATGGTAGCCTGTGGTTTGCTTGGTCACAAGTATCTGAAAACATTTAAACACTAATGACTAAAATGCATTAACCTTCACAATCAGACTGAGAATCAGTTTAGTCTTATTATATTTTAATAACTTTATTGTGTATACTGAGAGGGACAACACAGTACTATGACATAGATATAAATAGTAAAGTCACTGGAATGATAAAATTAATATACCTATCAACTCAACTCCCACAGGCAGTATTTGTGTATACTGAGAGAATAGTTGTAATATATTCATTTGACTCACTTGTAGGCTGCTCTAATCAGAATTTTAGTATAGAAAATTAATACTACAACAAACAGCAATGTGTTGCATTTGAGGCATAGTCCTGGAAACTTCTGACAGAGAACTTCGCACTGTGTAGTAGCCTATTCCCTATTTGAGATAATGAAATTATAAAGTAAAAAGACACTGTGTCTCACAGTATTGGAAGTTTTAATACAGGATAGATTCACTCCATTTCTCCATAGAAGTGGGTTGGCCATGGTAAGTAGGTAGAAGGAAGCAAAACCACTCACCTAATGTAAGCACCAACTGAGAGGAATGGAATGTGGTTGCATATTCCACTACCTGAAACTCCCTCAGCGATCTACCTGATTCCCACCAGAACATACCCTTAAAGATGCCACATTGCCCAGTAGCAACACCCTGAAAATGTAGCCTTAATCAAAGGTCTGCTGAGGAACATTTAACATCCAGCAACAGTGCAACTGACTTTTTAAAATGGCTCCTCTTTTAAACACCATAATTAATGATTAAAATTTAGGAGACGTCATGCCTACCTGACTGTTCCTTCAACACAGAAACACACAGGCAAACTATGAAGTCCAAAACTAAGAGCAAACCCCTTCCTTTCCAGATTGCTTTTGGTCAGGGAGTTTTATTACAGCAATAGAAAACTCCAACTAATTCAGACATTGGTACGGTGTTGTTGGGACAGACCTGACCAAATTGATTTGGGGAGGATTGCGGCACGGTTTTGTAACTTAGGGCTGAGAAAGCCATTGAGTGCCCAGAACTCAGTGGGTTGTTTTGGGAAATGGGGAATGCTTAAAGAGGTAGAGATGATAGATGCCTGGCTGGTAAGTTTCAAAGGGACCTAAAGATTCTATCAAAGCTGCTTGTGTGACATTTTTAATTAAAACCTTTTGGGTTTAGTCTTCTGGACCCAAAGAATTATCTATAGTTAACAAAAGACCACAAGTATTAAAGTGATAGCTTTGCTTTGCCGGGAGAATTAATTACATTCACCTATAGCCAAAAGACTCAGTGGTGATTAAGAACAGACTAGCATCACCGAGGCAAATACTTTGGGAAGTGTTTCTTTAAAGGTCAGCACACAAAAATGTGGTTCAGAGGGAACCAAGACTATATCTTCTGCGTGCAGCTGAACTTGGTAATGTGTAACAGTTTCTTGGGTGGTACTAGATTTGAAGGCACGTAAGATTCATGGCGATCAGCTGAGTCCTGTCAATCAGGGGGAGCCATTAGTGAGGGCAGAGCCTTAGTTGCACCAGAAGCCTCAGGACTGAATGGGTCATGGAGAAGTTAAGGCTTGGCAACATGTGGTAAGGTCAGAGTCAGTGAAGAGTTCAGGAGAGGCTTTTGTTGAAGGTAGAACACAGTTGTAGCAAAGACCTCAGAAGTGTGGAGATGCCAGTAGCATGAGATGGCCATAAAGGATGCTGAGATGATTATCTGCCCTGATGCCGGGAGCCTTGCTATATGTGTTGGAAAAGATAGGGCCAGAGAGCTCGTAGTGTCTAGGTCCTTTGGGGTGCAGAAGTTTACAAATGAGCCTCAGGTGTCAAGGACTCACTTTTTTACACTGTTTAATTTTGGTTTCTCTTTGATCTGATTGTGAATGTGACCTGGTTCTTACCATTTGGAAGTGAATAATATTTAACTAGTTTTGAGAGATTGAAATTTTAGAGAGACAAGATTTTTAAGTAACTTTGAAAGAGACTGAATATTTTTATTAGCATCATCATTATTATTTCTTGCATTTTTATCAGATATTTTATGCATTTACATTTCAAATGTTATCCCCTTTCCTGGCTACCTCCTTTCCCCCCAACCCCTGCTTCTATGACGATGCTCCCCCTCCCACCCACACAGTACTTGCATGGGAGACTGAATATTTTAAAAGACTGAATGTTTAAGAGTTTAAATTTTAAAGTCTATGGGATTTTAAAAGATAAATAAAATATGCTTTATATTGTGGTATTAATGTTGTCATGATATTTGGCAATAAATAAATGAGGAATGGGTTCAGTCGAATAGTGATATTTTTGTATATTAAAGATGTCAATTCTTTCACTAAACTTTTTTTTTCTTCTTTTTCTTTCCGGAGCTGAGGACCAAACCCAGGCACTTGCTAGGCAAGCGCTCTACCACTGAGCTAAATCCCCAACCCTCACTAAACTTTTATATACTTGACAAAACCTAGACTTATCAGGGGAAAAATTTGGGGAATGTTGGGGGTGTGTGACGAGAAGGGGGAGTGGATTGGAAGGGGAACACCCTTATAGAAGAATGGGAGGGGGATAGGATAGGGAAATTATGTCTCAGAAGCCAGGAAAAGGAAAAACATTTGAAATATAAATAAAAAAATCCAATAAAAAGAAGAAAAAATACCACTATAATATTTGGCCATAATGAATCTGTAGTGCATTTTCTTGACTGATGATTAATGTAGACATTTCCAGCTCACTGTAATGTAGTGCCACTCCTCGCTAGGTGGTAAAAAAATGCAAACTGAACAAGCCAAAAAGAGAAAGCCAGTAAGATGCGCATGGTTATTTATGCTTTGGTTGTATGTTTGTTTGTTTGCTTGCTTTTTCTTGTTGCTGCTATTGTTTTCTTCCTGGCTTCTTCAATTCGCACATCTAGTTTCCTTCCTTGGGTTCTGCATTGAATTCCCTCTGAAATACAGTTATTTGAAGATTGCAAGATTTAATAAACCATTTGCCCCTGGAGTTGTGACTGGCCATAGTGTTTTATCAGAGGACTATATATCATAATTAATGTGGAAGAGAAAGCATACAAGTTTAATCTAGCCACCAGGAAGCTCTCAGTTGGAAATGATGGCTTAGTGGTTTTTTGTTCAGCCTGTGTCAGAAAAGAAATATCTTCAATGTCTTAGGTCAACAGATAAGCATACCACATGGAAAATATGAGCTTATTTTTAATTGCATAGAATCTAATTGTCATAGAAAATATGTAACTGGAATAATGAGATATTATTTAGTTAAACTTTGTCTAATTCTGTGATTTTTCAGGAATGTGGAATGAACTCTAGGTTATAAAGTCAGGAGAAATTACTTCAATTCATACAGATTTTAAAATATTTAATTACCCAGAGTTTGAAAGTAAAATGGTGGTTACTTGAAGCTGGGGGAACCTATGGGCATAGTAGAAAAGGAAAAGACTTAATAATAAGTATTTTTTCTATATTATGTAGTACTAGGGTGTGTTATGTTTTTGTATAGAATGTTACTGTGAGTAAAGTAACATGTTCACATATGTCAAAGGATACAAAAAGGATTTTTGAAAATATTTTACAGTAAAAATGAAAATTGCATATTTTATGCCTGTCTTTCAATGGCTGTATTATAAACCTCCATTAAAACCTTGAGTCTTAAGACATTCACAAACTGAGTTAGAAATGCTGCTGTTCCGCAATGGTAGGAATAAGCTTCAAAAGAATATTTAGTCCCAAATTTCAACAACTTTCAAACATCCATTTCCTTCAAGAATATTTTGAGAAGGAAGATTAAGAATTCCCACAGCCCCACAACCACTGAACTGAGAACAGGACCCCTGTTGAACAATCAGAGAAAGAACTGGAAAAAGCTCGAGATATGCACAGCAATGCCAACCAACCAGAGTTTAGGGACTAAGCCACTACCCAAAGACTATACATGGGACCCTGGACTCAACAACTGAATATCTAGTAAACATCCATTAAGACTGAACCCCTAGTGAACTAGACTGTTGGGGAGAGGGCAGCAAGGAATAAGGAAGGGGAGGGGGGGGATTTGAACCGAAAGGGAAGAAATATTAATAAAAAAAAAAAAAAAAAAAAAAAAAAAAAAAAAAAAAAGAATTCCCACAGCAAAATTAGAAGGAGGTGTCACAATTGAGAAAGGTGAATTTATGTGTTCGTACGTGCTTGTTTTCTTAACTGCTCCTGGCACTTCCAAGGCTTTCTACATCTGTTATGTTGAACACAGTAAAATATTTTCACTTCTAGGTCTCTCTGAAGAACGAGGCAAGGAAAATTCTGCATAATATTTTTTTTCTTTTTCTATCTAGTGTGGCAGGTCAGCAATGCAAATTTTTTGTAAGGATTATGTTGTATTATGTGTCAATTTGCATAGTATCGCCATATGTTAAGATCAAAAAGATTAAACATCAGTGATTCCGTGCAGAAAATGCCAGCCACTATCAAGTTCTTTTCATATGTTATTAAGAAAAAATTTAAAGACACTATGAACAAACAAGCAAATGAACATACAACACTAACAACAAAACATGATTTTTACCTCATGTTCAAAGAAGCCAACATATTAGTGTTCTAGGGACAAAAACAGGTCTTATTTTCTTAACTTGGCCTTGGAAGACTCTATTGTGTGCAGATAACAATGAAAAGGATGTTAGCTATTTTTCCTTATTATGTAGTAAACTAATATAGAAGGATGCTTTCTAAACATATGAATAGCATATGAAAGTAAAATTGCAATATTGTTATGATTTTTCAAATATCTAGTTTCATTGGTACTTTGGAATTTTGTCAGTTAAAAATGTGAATAAAATTCATCTAATTGACACTACTCTCTTGATAAAAATGAATGGCAGCAATGTAAGTGCCAAGTAATTGTTCTTGTTTAAGTAAGGAGGTAAAAACGGGAACAATATTTTTAAATCTTACTCTATGGAGAAAGAGAATCTTTTCTGTCTCCCTGTCCTAGTTTCATTTCAGTTGCTGTGATAACATACCATTTCCAAAAGCAATATAGAGGTGGAAGGGATTAAGATGATTTACAATTCCCAATTACAGTCCATCACAATAGGAGAGACAGCAGAAAGAGCTTAAGGGAGCTGGTCATAACACACCAGCAGTCAGGAGCAAAAAAAAAGAGTGTGCACATGCTTACTTTCTTCCTTATTCATGCTCAAAACTTCTTATGGAATATTCTGATTTCAGAGGGTTGACTTCTCTTACAACAATTAAATTAATTAAGAGAATTATCCACAGACATATTTATCAGACAAACCAATGTAGTCAAACCTCACTGAAATTTTCTTCTCAACTGAAGCTGTGTTAATTTGGAAATTATAGTTAACTGTTACTATTAACAGGGGAAATGTTCTTTTATTGCAATGTTCCTTAATAATTCCCAAAAGAAATACACATACATTATAAAAGCCTCTCTCTGCATAATCATTCTTCAAGTTTTTACAGTATGACTATAGTTCTGAAGCCATATCAGACTCACTACGTAATGCTATGTAAGTAAAGTTTATTGATTCATGGTCACATCAGTTTTTTGCACTTTGTCCATACTGCTTTCATACAATGCCTAAGGTGAACAATTTTGACATCAGGACTTAGTATGGGCTATAAAGCCTAGTAATTGTTGTTAAATTTTCAAATATTCCCCAAGATTTATGGCTTGAAAAAAAGTGCCAGGAAGTCCACATTGATAATATTATAAATTTTATTAAGATATGTCATTGACAATTAGATCATACTCAGATTTCTTCAGATTTTGAAATGTAAAAATTTAAAAACAGATTTACCATGGATTATTTCATATTTGCTATAAACCATTTTAAATCAAATATATTATTAATGACAATGTCATGATATCATAAATGTTTTATTAATTTTCAATTTGATCCCTGATTTATATTTATATAAACAAACCAAATATACAAGTACATACTTTTAATCTTTAATATATTCAGTGAGTTTTTGGAATATAAATATTAAATAATATTTAAAAGTATAATAATAAAAACTATACTACACATCTCTCTATATATATATAATATATATATATATATATTGTATATCCATTCATATGTCCAGTTTTATATGTCACAAATGTATGTGTATATATGTGTATATATGTATGTAAATATTATACATATGTATATACATTGAATGTACAAACACACACACACACATATACACACACTCAATAAAATGCATCTGTTCTTTTGTCAGGATAGAGAGGCAATTTGAAGAGTGAGACTTGGGACAAGACTTTGCATTTGTCTTTAGTATTGTTCAGTTTTTCATCTGTTAGTAAATAATCTACATTTTAAAAACATACCTATTGCCTTAGTGCAATGTCATTGCTGTACGTTGACATTATATATCATTCATATTTGCCATTGGAAGAAATCCCAGTGTCATAATCTCTTCTTCAACTTTGATTCTGAGAGAAGTAATAGATAATTTTCCATGGAAAATATATTAATTCATAATACACAAGTGGTATATTGTTGATGTTTCCATAAGGGCTTTCAGATATTAAGGTATTTCAAATAGTGTTAGCACTTTTGTCAGTAGACTCCACAAAGCTGAAGGTCTTCAAGTCAATGAGCTTCTATTAACGTGAAGGGCATAATAGAAAAAACCTAGCAAAACTAGATAAGCAAACAATCCAACAAAGAAATATGTAATAAATAAATAAGCAAATAAATGAGTTCTTTGTGATATCTCAAAGAAAATGTCTTCCCTTCACACTCAAGGTTTCTGAAACTTATATACCTGACCTTCATGACCACATAGAGCGTCTATCATTTAGATTTGAATTGAGACATTTGCCTTCAAAATTTTACTTGACAGCCTTTGTAATTTTAAGAGACAGTTTACATATTCCCTTTGTAGTTGATTGAAGTGAGAATCAATTCAAAAGAGAAAACTGTGACTAAATTTAATTTCAAATATTGCCCTTCAAAGAATCTGCAATAGTAACTACACAGAGATAATTCTGTTAAACAAGAATGATGATAAGTACAGAGAGAGAAGCTCTGGCTGTAATTGACTGCTCCAATTAGTATTTCTGTATGTGTGAAGAAATTGAGATTGTTCAATATACTTTAAAAAATAATTTTGTTCACATTGTACAATATCCCAAATTTATTTATTTTCATCACTGAGTACATTCATGTGAGATAATTGATATGATAATACATTTAATTTACTATAATTTCAAGTTTGTCATTCTAATTTTTATGCATTTCACATTGTTTATCACATTGACAAACACAGTAAATTGTTACTAATTAAATACTTGAAAACATTCTTTAGTTCTTCAAACATATGTATTAGATATTTAAAATATAAAAATATGTTTAGACTAACTTTCTATTTGGATAAAATAGGCTATGTATGACCCTATTGATTTTGGTCATAAATAATAAAAATTTTAGCAAACTGAGATGGAGTCTTTTCTCACTTGTTAAGACAATTCCCTGCTCTTGCAGAAGACCAGAGTTAAATTTCCGGAACCTACACTGAGTGTGTCATAAGCAACTATTAGCACCAACTTCAGGGGCATGCAATGCTTCTGACCTCCATAGGCACATGCACTCACGTGTACATAGCCATACACAGCCACAGACACACACACACAGATAAACACAGATACAGGCTTGTGCCACCACTGCCTGGCCAAAATCTTAAGATATATTTTAAATATTTAAATTAAGAACATTCTTATGCATGTACATTGAGAATTCAGAAACTCTGTGGTGAGTTATCTTGGTTCAAAGATTTTGAGAAATAATAACTCCCCGTATTCCATTAAGATATTTTTGTTTAGGTTTTCAATATTCTTTAAAATAGCTCTAAGTTAAAATGCAAGACTGTTGGTCCTTTTGTTTGTAGATTAATGTATCTCATGGAATATTCACTAAGATAATTTATCAGGCATGGTTACATCTAAGTAGTCATTCTGTTTGGATGTCAAAATTCTATAACTCATGCTACAATTTTTTCATTCTTTTTAGATGATCAAAATCATTTCTCCTTGGCTGATCTTATATTTTTACTACTCAGTCCTTTCAACTTTATTATTAAAAAAAAACAGACTCTCTGGATTTCGTACTAGAGAAGTGATTCCAAAGTAAAAAGTCACATAGATACCTCCCTAGGAATTACAAAATATGTTGTAGATAAAATAATATTTCATATTGGGATTATCTAAAAATTGCAAATATAGAATTTCCAAAAGTCAGCTTCATGCATTTTTTGAATTCTCATTCCTAAATACTAAGAAATAAGTTTTAGAGATAATTTTCATTTCCCCAACACATTCTCAATCACATATAAACTAAGGAATTTAGAGATAAGCTGTTTTGCTTGTGATCTAGATGTCCATAAATATTTTAATGCACACAAATACATAGAGACTCACACAAATGTTATCCATTTTCTGAAACTCTTCATTCAAGCTGCAATGACATATTGTAGTGTTACCTAATAATATTAACTACTTAAAGAAAATATTTCATGTAAGCAATATATTTTCAATATTTAAAGAAGTTTAAGAAAATATGTATGCTTTGTAATACTGTCAAATTCTTTAAGGTATGCTGTTTTATACAGTAGTGTTTACTATTCACATTTATAGTGATGTGTGAATGTTTGACCATGCTTTCAATTCCAGCAATAATTATTTTATTTAGTCACCATGTCAGATTCCTTCATTAAGCATGTTGCCAGCATAGATGTCCAGTGACTATTTCTTAAATAAATAAAAATGTATGACACTAGTGGCAAGGTGTGGGGTATTAAAATAGCTTCAAATTCTCTGGACAGAACAATTTGCAGATCATTAATAAAAAAAACAAAATAAAATCTGGGGTTTTATTGTTTCCTTTATCTAAATTGTTGAGAGTGAGATCATATAGTGAATGGAAATATTCAACATACTTGGTTGAATAGTCAGATTGATTGTTAATGCCTACCAAAATATGCTTGAACTGAAACTCACTCTGTCAACAGATATTATATTGAATGTTATATTCCTTTGTATTATCTGTGTATTTTAAGTAGTACTGGATAAAATTTCATATTTGTCATAAGTCAAATCTTTGAACTTTAAAAATCAAATTTCAGTGTACTTTCTGAGTACAAACAAAATCCTTGTTTCCCTAATGCAGAAAGAGAATTGAAGGAAAACTCAATATAAACATTTTGGTAGCAGTCGAATATTTTCACTATTTGAAAATACAACCAGCTTAGTAACTCAATGCATAGGCATATCTATTACATTAGAATGCCTTCATGATAAAAGTCCTGGAGAAGCAGGAATCCAAGGCCCATATCTAAACATATTAAAAGCAATATACAGTGAACCAGTAGCTAACATCAAACTAAATGGAGAGAAACTTGAAGCAATCACACTAAAATCAGGGACTAGACAAGGATGACCACTCTCTCGTGATTATTCAATATAGTTCTCAAAGTCCTAGCCAGAGCAATCAAAAAACGAAAGAAGGTCAAAGGGATAGAAATTGGAAGGGAAGAAGTCAAAACATCACTATTTGCAGATGATAGGCTAGTAGATTTAAGTGACTCCAAACATTCCACCAGAGAACTTCTTAACTAGATAAACAACTTCAGCAAAGTGTCGGGGTATAAAATTAACTCAAACAAATGAGTAGCCTTCCTCTACTCGCAGGATAAATAGGCAGAGAAAGAAATTAAGGAAATGACACCGTTCACAATAGGCCCAAATAATATAAAATATCTTGGTGTGGCTTTAACCAGGCAAGTGAAAGATCTGTATGACAAGAACGTCAAGTCCCTGATGAAAGAAACTGAAGATCTCAGAAGATGGAAAGATCCCCCTTGCTCATGATTTGGCAGGATTAATATAGTAAAAATGGCCATTTTGCCAAAAAACAACCTATAAATTCAAGGCAATCCCCATCAAAATTCCTACTAAATTCTTTACAGAGAAAGAGCAACTTGCAAAATCATTTGGAATAACAAAAAACCCAGGATAGTGAAAACTATACTCAACAATAAAAGCCTTCTGGGGGAATCATCATCCCTGAATTCAAGCAGTACTACAGAGCAATAGTCATAAAAATTGTAAGGTATTAGTACACAGACAGGCAGATAAATAAGTGGAAAAGAATTGAAGACACAGAAATGAACCAACACAACTATGGTCACTTGATCTTTGACAAAGGATCTAAAACCATCCAACGGAAGAAAGATAGCATTTTCAACAAAATGGTGCTGGTTCAACTGGAGGTCAGCATGTAGAAGAATGCAAATCAAACCATTCTTATCACTCCGTCCATCCTTAAGTCCTAGGCGATCAAGGACCGCCACATCAAACCAGATAATTAGAACTAATAGAAAAACCAAGTGGGGAAGAGTCTTGAACACATGGGCATTGGGGGAAATTTCCTTAACAAAAATTAATGACTTATGCTCTAAGATCAAGAATCAACAAATGGAACCTCATAATACTGCAAAGGCAAATACTGTAAGGCAAAGGACACTGTCATTAGGACAAAATGACAACCAGCAGATTGGGAAAAGATCTTTACCAACCCTACATCTGATAGAGGGCTAATATCCAAAACATACTAAGAACTCAAGAAGTTAGACTCCAGAGAGCCAAAAAACACTATTAAAAATGTAGTACAGAGCTAAAAAAACATTCTCAGCTGAGGAATATCAAATGGCCCAAAAGCACCTAAAGTAATGTTTAACATCCTTAGTCATCAGGGTAATGCAAATCAAAATAACCCTGAGATTACACCTCGCACCAGTCAGAATGACTAAGATCCAAGAACTCAGGGAGCGGATGTAGATCGTCCTGAGAGACACAGCCAGAATACAGCAACAGAGGCGAATGCCAGCAGCAAACCACTGAACTGAGAATAGGACCCCTCTTGAAGGAATCAGAGAAAGAACTGAAGAGCTTGAAGGGCAAAGAGACCTTTTTATAATACAACAATGCCAAGCAACCAGAGCTCCAGGGACTAAGCCACTACCTAAAGACTATTACATGGACTGACCCCTGGACTCTGACCTCAGGTAGCAATGAACATCCTAGTAAGAGCACCAGTGGAAGGGAAGCCCTGGGTCCTGCTAAGACTGGACCCCCAGTGAACTAGACTGTTGGGGGGGCGGCAATGGGGAGGGGGTGGAGGGGAACACCCATCAGGAAGGGATGGGGAGGGATGTTTGCCCTGAAACCGGAAAGGAATAACACTGAAAATGTATATAAGAAATATATATTAATAAAAAAAAAAAAAAAAACAAGAACTCAGGTAACAAGAGATGCTTGTGAGAATGTGGAGAAAGAGAAATACTCCTCCATTGTTGGTGGGATTGCAAACTGGTACAACCACCCTGGAAGTCAGTCTGGAGGTTCCTCAGAAAATTTGACACTCCACTACCTGAGGACCCAGCTATACCTCTCTTTGGCATATACCCAAAAGATGCTCTAACATACAACAAAGACACATGCTCCACTATGTTCATAGCAGCCTTTTTTATAATAGCCAGAAGGTAGAAAGAACCCAGACGACCTTCAACAAAGGAATGAATTCAAAAAATGTGGTACATCTACACAATGAAGTACTATTCAGCTATCAAAAACAATGACTTCATAAAATACATAGGCAGATGGCATGAACTAGAAAATATCATCCTGAGTGAGGTAACCCAATCACAGAAAAAACACACTTGGTATGCATTCATTAATAAATGGATATTATTAGCCCAAAAGCTCTAATTATTCAAGATGCAATCCACAGACCACAGGAAGCTCAAGAAGGATGACCAAACTGCGGATGCCCCCACCCTTTCTTAAAAGGAGGAACAAAAATATACATAGGAGGAGATATGGAGGCAAAGTTTAGAGCATAGCCTGAAGGAATGGCTTATATTATTACAGCCTGCATCCACATGTAAACTAAAATATATATATATATATATATATATATATATATATTTATATATATATCCACCAAAACTAGATAAGATTGTTGAAGCTAAAAAGTGCATGCTGAAAGGGACTGGATATAGATCTGTCCTTAGAGATGCATCCAGAGCTTGTCAAATACAGAAGTCAATGCTAGCAACAAAGCCCTGAACTGAGAACAGGAACCCGTGTGAGGGAATTAGAGGAAAGATTGAAAGAGCTGAAGGGCCTTACAACCCCATAAAAGCAACAATGTCAACCAACCAGAGCTTCCAGGGTCTAAACCACTACCGAAAGACTATATATACATGGACTGATCTAGGGCTCCAACTGAATATGTAACAGAGAATAGACTTGTTTGGGCACCAGTGGAAGAGGAAGTCCTTGGGTCAGCCAAAGTTGGACCCCCAGTGCAGGAGAATGTAGGATGTCGTAAGGGGGGTCGATTGGGGGAAAACCCTTATCGGGGAGGTGGAGAGGATGGGAGCTTAAGGGCTGGAAACCAGAAAAGCGAATAACATTTGAAATGTAAATAAAGAAATATATATATAATAAAAAAATAAATTTCAAAAAAAGAAAAAATGAAAAATGAATATAAACATGACTGCAGGGTGATTATGGTTTAGATTATTAAATACAATTTCTGCATTTTCTGAAAATTGCTTTTCATTTAGTAAACGTCATGGTAGATTCATCTAGTCAGTTAGTGAAAGTGTTAAACAAGGATATGTATATAAATTTAAATAAAATTATCCAGAATTGCTTAATGTCTTAATGTACAAACAATTCCCATTCGTTAAATAAAGTAAATATTTTATATGAAAATTCAAATCTTTTAGCTACTAAAAACTGATTTTTATCTAGTCTTAATTCAAGATTAACACACTCATACAAATTTTCTCTGGAGATGATTAATAAGTTGGCTTCTATGTTACTTTCTACATCCAAATCCTTAATACTAACTGAACATCTGGCTGCTCCTTATTGAGAAGCAGGGGCAGGAGGCTTTGATTTTGATAGTAAGTAGAGATATTATTTTAGTTTCAACTGGTTTGAACAGACATATGAACATAATTTCTCCTGAGATACTCCTGTAAATCCTCAGATTCTGCTTTTCCAAACTTTGCCAATATTGCAAAGATTTGCATACATTCCTTTATATTTGACACAAATTTGCACAAAGCATCCAATTTAGAGTAAACTAAATATAATTTGAGTTTTTATAATTAAATATTATCTTTAATATTACCTTATTATTTATACCAAGTTTATCCCTGACTATGTAAGAAGGACCTAAAAACAGAAGCCATTTTAAATAAAATTTTTTATTTTGAATGGGAGTCAAAATTTAAGTTTCAAGACTTTCCCAGATGAGCTATATTCTGGTTGTAAAGTTTAGACAGGAACACTGGCTACATTCTCCCACCAACCAATGAGAACAGGATAAATACAAAGGTCTCAGAAAAGTCCCCTATCCCTGAATCCCAACTGGTGGAAAAGTGTATCTTGATACAGATGCTTAAGGCTTTTTTTGATTTTTGTGCTTAAAGTTTTTTGTTGTATTCTGGTTCAGTTGCAGTTCAGGTCGAAAGTCTATCCTGCATCCCTGATTGACCATTAGTGGATTAGGTACAGTAATTTTTTCTGCATTGACTTACTATTTGAGTTGTATTGGATCCAAGCAGACTCAATACCAACTATATATTGGCTTTCCACTTCCAGGTAAAGCCCCCTGTGCCTACTAGAGCCCTTGGGACCATAAGTAGGAATCTCCTCTGAATGATTAGCAAATTTCTCATTTGCAGGGAAAACTCCAATCCATCTCCTATCATCTCTTTATGCAGAACCATGCTTGTCAGTTATTCATTATCAAGTCCTTTCTTACCTGCATCCTGAAGGATACATGAAGAGTTTGATGATACCCATGATTATGTAATTTTGCAAAAAAGAAATTACAACTTTGCTTCTTTTCATAAGTCTAAAAACCTTTTATAAGTATGAAGTATAAACAAATACTACATGGAATAAATTTGTGCACAAATGAAGGTGTTTGGAACAGTCATGATCGAAGTCTGAAATAAAAAAGTATTTGTTTGTTGAAGGGAAACTTGGGTCACTTTGTACCAGTATTATTATAGTACAAAACTCATTATCACTTAAAATTTGCTTGTATCTAGACATGTAACAAGAGCAACTGTGCTTTACGTTTGAAATAGTTGCCAAGTAATTGATTAAAAAGCCATGGGGTTTATTTAATATGTTCTGTTCCTAATATGGCACATAGGAGCTTAGCTGAAAGTGTCATACAGTTTGGTTTGTCATAGCTTTATTAGATTTTTGTTTGGTAAAGACTGAAGCATGTGTAGGACCAAGGATATTTTTCATTAAAATTAAAAAACCTCAAATTACATCTAATTTAATATTACATAACACCATCCTCTTTAGTTTCACATAAAACAAACATTTAGGAATCCTCTAGATTTAGGCAATTTTTTTTATTTACATTCTGTTCCTCTTTATATTATCTATCTTGTTGATTTTTGAAGAGATATTTTTTTAATTTTTGTTTAAGATTGATTTGCCTAAGATATTAGACCATGCCTTCTGAACACCTACTGGAAATTTTGCTTCTTTTGTTCTAGAGATTTTTCTGTCAAGCTTGACATGCTCTTTCCTGTTTCTTTTGCAGGCAATCAGCACTATGAGTTTTCCTTAGCACATTGTGTGTCCCATAAAATGTTGCACCTCCATTTTCAAACAATGATAAAAAGTTTTTAATGACTTTCTTTATTTCTTCCTTGGACCAGGTTATCATTGAGTAGAGCATTGTTCAATTTTTTTGACATTCTTTTATTGTATTGAAGACCAGTTTTTAGGCCGTGGTGGTCTGATAGCATGCATGGGATTATTTCTATCTTTCTGTACCTTTGAGTTTTGACCAATTTATGGTCAATTTTGGAGAAAGTACCATGAGGAGCTGAGAAGAAGGTATATCCTTTGCTTTAGGATAGAATGACCTATAAATATCTGTTAAGTCCATTTATTTATTCTTTGTCTGTCAAGCTTTAATTTTGTGTTTAACTATTGTCCATTGATGAGATTGTTAAAATCTCCTGCTATTATTTTGAGACATGTGTGTTTTGAGCTTTAGTAAGGTAACAAAATTATGTAGGTGCCTTGTATTTCATAGATATTTAAGAGTTCATCTTAAGACCTTTGATGAATATGACGGTCTTCCTTATCTTTTTGAAATTTTTAGTTAAAAAAATTGATTTTATCTGATATTAGAATGGCTACTCCAGCTTGCTTCTTCTGACCATTTGCTTGGAAAGTTTTTTTCTGAGCCTTTTCACTGAGGTATGGTCTGTCTTTGTCTCTGAGGTGTGTTTCCAAACAGAACAGGGGCATCATCCAGTTTGTTAATCTATCCTTTTTATTGGGGGTTGAGGCCATTGATGTTGAGAGACATTAAGGAATAATTGCTTCCTGTTGCATATTTGGATGAGGAGGTTATGTTTGTGTGCTTTTCTTTCTTTGTTTTGTTGAAGGGAGGTTTGCTTCTTGGAGGTATATCCAGGATTTGGGCTTTACCATTTATTATCCTTTGAGTGCTGGACTTGTAGAAAAATTGAATGAAATTTGGTTTTGTCTGGAATATCTTGGTTTTCCAAAATGTTGATTGAGAAATACAGTAACCTGGGCTGGCATCTCTTAGGGTTTAAATCAGTCCAGGATCTTCTGCCTTATATGAAAAAGTGAAAAGGTCTGCTTTTTATGTTTGACCTTTTCCCTTACTGCTTTTAATATTCTTTCTTTATTTTGTGCGTTTGGTGTTTTGACTATTATGTGACGGGAGGTGTTTCTTTTCTGGTCCAATCTATTTGGAGTTCTGTAGGCTTCTTGTATGCCTATGGGTATCTTTTTTTAGGTTAGTGAAGTTTTCTTCTATGATTTTGTTGAAGATATGTACTCGTCCTTTGAGCTGGGAGTCTTCACTCTCTTCTATACCTATTATCCTTAGGTTTGATCTTCTCATTGAGTCCTGGATTTCCTGTATGTTTTGGACCAGTAGCTTTTTCCGCTTTACATTATCTTTGACAGTTGAGTCAATGATTTCTATGGAATCTTCTGCTCCTGAGATTCTCTCTTCCATCTCTTGTATTCTGTTGGTGAAGCTTGTATCTACAGCTCCTTGTCTCTTCTTTTGGTTTTCTATATCCAGGGTTGTTTCCATGTGTTCTTTCTTGATTGCTTCTATTTCCATTTTTAATTAAATATTTATATAAATATATGGCATTTATATACCATCTACTTTCAGTTCACAGTCAGAAACATAGTATCAAAATGTTTTGCATGATTTGAATTGATTCAATGGAATGAAATATATGATTCCAGTACTCTGGTGTTTAGGATATAATATGAGTAAAACCCAGATATAGCTTTTTTTTCTCACAATCATGCAATTGTAGGCTATCCTCTGAATGAACTAGGTAGTGATTGATGTACAATAAGTAAAACTTGAAAGTTCAAATATGTAGTATTCTTTAGTTAACTTTGAAGGTTTCTCAAGTCATTAAGAATGACACAGAAAAAGGAAAATCTATTTGTTCACCGTGAATTATATGATTAAGCCTATCTGTTCGCTCATTCTAAAACTATACCATAGTTCAGAAATTTATTTCTAACCTTCAAGTCTTCAACTTTACTTCACATCTTCTTGAAGTCGAATTTTTTCTTTTATTTCTGAACTTTAATTAGTCATTATTTTTGGCCTTTTGTTTTAAAACAATAGTTAGAACCTACACATGATTTGACTTGATTTGTTTCAATACTGTATACAGCTTTTCAATGTTACTTTTTATTTCTATTGGATTAAATGAGTGTGTATTAATTGTACTAGTCTGTTAACTCACATTTACTTTCTGAACTAAGGCTTCTGCTTTGCAGTCCTTACAGAGACTTCTATCAGCCTGCATTGTCACATTATGGAACACTATCCAAACTCTCAACTACCTACATCTTAATTAGAAGTGCAATTTGAAGAAGGTGAACAGTTCTCCAAGGTAGACATGATTTAATAGTTACAAGAGAAGTGAGCACAACTAATGCTTCTACTTCGTCTTAATGTAAATGCATTTGTGTACAAAAGGAGAGAGCTAGAATTTGGGAAAAAAACATTATTTCCAATAAAAATTATGATTAATTACAGAAAAAGTACTCACAATTATTTAAACATACAATATGTTTATATTCCTGTGTGATAGAATTTTAGGACAGTAAAAATATCTAAAATGTCAGCATCTTCTATATTGGAGAAGAATATTCACTTCATTATCCTGTGGCCTTCATGTGTTTCTCAAAGCATACTGAATGCACACTTTGCTTTCCGACTTATGGTGCTATTTGAAGTGGTAGATCCTTCGGGAGATAAAGCCTAGTGAGTGGGATTGATGGTACAGGGATGTGTTCTTGAAGGTGGCATAGAGATCCCTATTTGTATTCCTATGATTTTCCAGTCACCATGATGTAAGCATCTGTGTTGCACAATCATCTCCTTGGATATTTTCTGCCTCTCACGAGCCTCAAACAAAAAAGTCACACCATTAGAGCCAGAAACTTCTGAGGATGTGAGCCAGAGTCATCCACTGCTCATTGTAAAGTTGATTTTGTCAGATTTCATTTTGTAATAGCAGTAGATAGGCGACTAACATAGGATTAAACCAATCTCAAAAATTAAGCATTAGGGAAAATATTTCACGACTTGACAGCAATGTTTCAAGCCATTTCAAAGATTTATATTAATAAAGCAAAAATTGTAATGTCCTTACCTACTTCATTCTCTCCATTATTGCTCCTCTCTGTAGCCTTCCTTTCCTTTCTTTTATTTTGTTTTAGAAACATGATCTCATTTTATAGGTCATGCCTACAAACCATCATCCTATTAATGTAACCTCCAAACAGCTGGAAGCACAGGTTTGTGCAACAATACCTGGTTTGTATTACTTTTCAATAAAAAAGAAAACATGTAACACTTAAACATGCACAAAACATTTGAAGGAGTTATCCTGATTCCTTTATATTTAATTAAAATACAATTACACCATGTTCATTTTCTTGCTCCAATTCCTTCCATGCTCCCTCCTCTTTATTCCATATCTAATCCCTATCCTCCATTAACTGTTATTCTTAAACACACACCACAGACAAATACACACACACACACACATACAAACACACTTAATATGTACATTCAATGTTGCTTACATGTGCATGATTTCACATGAAAAGAACCCCTTCCACATCCACATCATTCTTTCTATTAGTGCTATGGTTGTTCAAGTCTTGTCTAGCCACCTACATCCAGAGTTATCATTGGTGAAACTTTTCTGACATTTCTAACTTGCTCATCTTCAGGTTCTTACAATTTGTCTGCCCGCTCTTCTGCAATGTTCCCCTGAGTGATCGATACTGGAGTGTGTGTGTGGATATACTGACTGAGTCAAGTTCATTGCCATTTTATTCACAATAGCTAGGAAGTGGAAACAATGTAAATGTCCTTCTGCTGATGAATGAATGATTAAAATGTAGTATATGCTGTACTTAATACTATGCATCTATAATGGCAAACAAATTTTGCAGCTAAATAGATGCAAGTAGAAAAGATTATATTTAGTGAGGTAACCCAGGCACAGAAATACAAATTCCACATGTTCTATCTCATCTATGGTTTATAGTTCCAAATTTTCGGATGTGAGCACATAACCCCCAAGTAACTGTGGAGACCAGGAAAATAAAACAGTGTTTACTCTTAAAGTATACTGCTATGTTGAGTGAGAGCTGAAGACAGAACAGGAAAATCAGATACTAATGGCCTTTGATGCTCTGCTTAGGTGTTTCCTTTATCTGTATGTGAAGATCAATCAGTAAGTACTTTTATTTGAGAAATTCTAAATCAATAATAAATTTTAGGACAATAGTCTGAGACTGCTTTGTAGAATGCCAGGAAGAAGCATATGGAGGAACAATTATTTCTGATGAGGTAATGATTTGACCATAGCAAGAAGAAAAGGAGCCTCGGCATGATTTGTTTTACAGAAGGAACATGATGCATGCAGTTTCAGCACTCCTGTGCTGTGTGTACCTTTGCTCGAAATCTCAGACCAGCATGAGTCTCCTTTATTATATCTGAATTACTTGCATATGTGTAAGTAAATTTTATATTCGATGATGAACTGAATACATTAATATATGCATATACAAATACATGAACTGAAATATCATTCAACTAATTTTGGTTTATGTAATATTAAAATAGATTAGTTTCCTTATCATTTACCTATCAGATATGAAACTACACATTTGTCACCAGTACTTAAAGACTCTACCATAATTCAAATAGATTAACTGTAGCAACATTAAATAACTGTAAATTGTGGATAATAGAAAGTAATTTCTTCTGGACATTTGTATTTTTTAAACATTCTTAATGTCTTTTTCCTCTCTCAATTAGTAAAAATTAATGAGATGCTTGCTGGAAAATTGTCTCCATCTTCTCATTAATCAAAGCTCATTCTTGCCTGCTATGACAGTTTGATTTGGTTGATTGAATGTTTTATTCTCTGTGGTTTTTCCACTCACAGGTCAAATAACTCCTTTGCTTCACTTCCTCTGTTTGGGAAATGGCTCTCTTATTGCTTATAATTCAGCTTTCTCGCAGGAGTGCTGTGAGCTATAATGAAGAAGGAAATAGCACTAACAAGTTGAAACTGAACAGCGCTGAGGACTCAAGGATCTTTGATTTGCACCTGGTCTTGCTACTTAAGAAAAATCATAAATTACACAATTTCTTCTAGACCTAAATTGTGCCTGAATTATATAACAGAACACACTGTACTGGTGTTTGTTGGAAAGGCAGGTGCAAAACTATCACCTGGAAGAGGAGAACAAAAGAGAAGGAAAAGTCATAGCTAAAAGTAAAGAATGCTTACATCAAGACACAGGAAGAATATGTTGAAAGGGAGAAAAGAAGGCAGTGGAAGTCGACAATGACTACAGAAGTACCTATGCTTAACAGTGCATATGAGATTCAATTTTTCTAAAGCATATGGAAATGACCGTATAATAAAATCTGAAATTAAAAAATAAAAATATGGAGAAAATAGAAACAAACTACATGTATCACAATGTACATATATATCACTATGTGAAAAGGAAAATAACGCCAGATGGTTTTATTAGGAATCACTTGGTCACTTGTTGATGTTGTTGCCTAAGAAAAGTGGGTTATCTAAAGGGAAAAATGTCTAGCTGAAGACGTTCAGAGGAATGGCATGATGGATTTGTGGATGTCAGGTTGCCAGAAATGCCTTTCGCTGCCTATACCCAGAGTGAAGTACAAATTAAACTAAAGAAGATAGTTTATGAAGTCTTATTAAGATGGTTAGTGTTAAAATAGTTACTGAGGAAAAAGCGCAACTACAGAGAGGAAATGTTCGGAGGTGGGCTGATGATAGGTCTTGGAGATGCAGAGAAGCTTATAAAAAGTTCAGTGAAGAAGTAATTTGGTATGCTTGATCAGTTTGGAAGAGCATCTTAAATCAACATTTATAAGGTAAATTAAAAAAAGCATACGTTTTAAGGTTGTATTTATATTTTGCTTTAAGTGAAAGTGGAGTGAAGGAAAAAGTCATGAGGAGAATACCTGGCCTTTTCAGAAGGCCACTTTAGGACATAGTTACCTCAATTCTTAGGCTCAGATAAAATTTAGTGTCAGGTCCTGCAGAAGTCCTGTATTTAACATACCCATTCTCAGAAACCTTTTGAAAACAAACCAAGGAAACAGCATCTATCAAAGACAAAAAGAGAAATAAGTAGTAGCAGCATAGGACAGGAACGTGGTATATATTTGTATCTTGTCACTAAGCAAAGTAGCACCATCACCATCAAAAATATGAAAGCTCCTCAAAACGATAAAGAAAGGGTTTTCATGTTTTAGAGACCTCATTTTCTGTATATATGCAAATAAACTGGCATCAGTACGCTGAAGAAACTTTTACCTAAAGAATTGCTAAGAATAGTGGAGTCCAGGAATTGAAACGTGGTCTAAGAATGGAGTCATTTGAGGAGAATTCTGAGTGCTTGAGAAAATACTATAACAGTCCTGTGACGTTAGTTACTTTAAAACATAGAATTGTCCCTAGAATGAGTCTTGCCTGCTCCTCCCACATGTAACTTACAGCAGGGCATTTGATTCAGATCACTCATTATTGCTTGCAGCTGCAATTCGATTATGCCTCTATGGAAAAGTAAGTTTTTGCCATGTGTGGCTCATCGTTTTGATTGAAGAATTCAAGAACAAAGCTTGGATTCATGTGACCTATTTTAACCCTCAGATTATAAATTGCATGGCACTCTGAATAGTGTTGTCTATTGCATGAGACATTAATCTGCCTCATTTCTCAATTTCCTCCTCTCGAGTCTCACCACCTCTAGCATGGTGGCAGCATGAAAGACAGCTACATATCTATCCATCTTCAGATTATCTATCTTAAATCTATCATAATATTAAGGCTATTTATGTTCTATATGACGTACACATACTACAAATTATAGTCAAGTCAAAATAAGGAACATATGTTATTTCCAACAATATAACTGAAGATTATAATTATGAACTATCATTAGAGTTGGAGATTATAAAATGTGAAGTTCATAAAGACAGATATTTGTTGGAAACCAGAGAGTGGAGATGAATGGACAGGTACAGCAAGGGATAGAGTAAGCAACACAGAAAAAATTTTAGATAAATTTTAAAAAACTACCAAACATGGTAAACACAACTAATGAAAAAGAAATATATAGTAGGCTTACTACAAGAACAAAATTTTAATGTTCTTGTCACTAAAAATAATTTAGTGGAGTAATAAACAGTTTTAACTAGATTGAATCTCTAATGTGTGCTCGTTCAGAATATTACATTCCATATCAAAAATACATACAAATACCATCTTCTCATTTAAATTAAACTGACAAAAATGACTTTACAAATTCTAGATATAGAAGATTATTATATAAATTGAAGAAGTAGATGGATCAATTAAAGAAAATGATGGAAGGACTATGATTTCATTCAATATGTACAAGATTGCATTTTGTTCCAGGAGTTCATTGGTATTATTATTAAGTTGATGGAGTAAAGTGACCTATTTATATTGTTGGTGTTACTTTAGACTGTAAATTACTATTTAAAGAGATCAACTTCATTATTATTCATGAGGTTTCCAGTGTGATTATGGAAATATGAAATAGGCTGAACGTAAAAAAGTTCAGGCTAAGTCATGATTAACCACTTTATTCTATAGAAAAGTGATCACAAGCGTATTTAGCTACATGACAGCAGTAAATAAATTATATCGTAGGCTGTGTCCAAGGAAATGTACACCAGCAATATGTATGTGCTGTCAAATGCAGATGGATATGGTTTCTGCATAACCACTAAATCTTACTTGGATTAATTTCTATAGTCAATGGTTTATATGAGAATAAATCGAAAAGCACTTTAAAATAGGGGTCAATGTGAAGATTAAGTTATTCTTAAAAATCCCAATATTTTTTAAATAAAAGAAAATCAAATGCAATTTACTGTCATTATAAAATATTATTACCAGTATAATATTTTAGATTAATAAATATGCTTATAAAAAGTATTTGTCCACTCTTCGATGAAATATAATTATTAGCTATACTTTTACCTTTCATGTATTCGAGTATTCTTTAGCTTACTAATTTTTCTATCATTCTGCCTCTAGATGAGCTCTTATAACAAGAGTAATAAAAAAGTGTCTTAAGTAGGCGGTAACTGATTCATAGAAAATCAATGTTGCATACTTGTTAAGGCCAGTTGCTTGCAATCATTTCCTGTGCTGTTTCTTTGCTGAAGATGCTGGCTATGGGTCTTCAATGTGTTTTGAATAGAACAAAAATGTTTTCTGGCTCTTAATCTTGTACAATAGGTAAACTCTTAGTTTTTGAACTTTTGTTTTCACTAACATGTTTTTCTCAATTGTTGTCACCCAAATTCTGGTTATGGGTATCCTGATGGCATCAATCCTTTTTTGTAAACAGCAGGTAGTATGTCATCCCTTGTATGATTTAAGATATGCTTAACACTAAATTCTTAGGTAAGTGATAGGCAGGATTAGCAGTCCTCTTTCCTATTAGATTGGGGCTTGTATTTTGTTTGTTTTTTTTTTGGTTGTTTTTAATTTTGTTTTAAATAAAAAATAGATTAAAATGATTGTGCTGTTGAAAGTGAGCAAGCCTTTCACTCTTCAAAGTCTCTGAATAAGAAGTGAGAGAGAGAAGGCCTTTTTGTTCAGTTAGCACTTATAAATTCAAGAGTATTTCTGTTCATTGCCAATTGACTCACGAGGTGTATAAAAAGTAAAGAATATATTTTTGTTTGTTTGGTTCAAAATACTATCAAAAACCTGTAACATCCATATGTGTTGTAACCATAGTGGCAGATAATACTAAATATCTCAAAGATCCCTGCTTCCTAATATTCTTGAACTTGCGAACAACCCTGTCCTCTCTAGTGTCTGAAGACAGTACCTGAGAATGGTATCTCATTATTGGATATTGAAGACTTGCGTAATACACTAATAAGCTCTATGCTTTTAAAGTATATTTGATTGTAATATATTTTGCAAATTAGCTCTCTTCCTCAATACCTGACCATCAGACTGAAATTGTACAAGACATCAACACTATCTCTGTAAGCCAATAAAGATGAATGGAAGTTTGTAGCAAGAACCATGTTTTAAAAATCTTTATGTAGTTTTTATTTCTTTGCTTGTTCATCTCTTTTTTATTACTTTTATTTTTTTACAGTCCACTCTTTAGCCCCTTCCCAGTCTGTCCTCCCACAGTTTCACATTCTATTCCTCATCTCCTGTCTCTAAGATGTCTCCACCCCCTGCCAGGTTTCCACAATACCTAGGGCCTCAATAGTAAGGCCTATCTGCTTCCACTGAGGCCAGACCAGGCAATCCTCTGTTATAGTGTCAGGAAGCCTTGGACCAACTAATGTATGCTACCTGGTTGGTAGCTCAGTTTCTGAGAGATCTCAGGGGTCCAGGTTAGTTGAGACTGCTGGTCTTCATATGTGGTTGACCCCTTCCTCCGCTTCTTCCAGCCTTTTTCCTAATTCAACCACAGGTGTCCCCATTTTCAGTCCATTGGCTGGATGTAACTATCTGCTTCTGTCTCAGTCAACTGCTCATTAGTTCTCTCCTGTGGACAGCCATGCTAGTCTCCTGTCTGTAAGCACAACATTGCATTAGTAATAGTATCAGGCCTTAGAGCCTCTCATGGATCCCAAGTTGGGCTGTTCACTGCAACTCATTTCTCTCAGTCTCTTCTCCATTTTTGTCCTTGAGTTCTTTTAAACAGGAAACCTTCTGAGTCAGAGTTTTTGACTGTGAGGTAACAGTCACATCCCTCCACTAGATGCCCTGTTTTTCTATGAAGGAAGACTCTACACGTTCCCTCTAGACACTATTGGGCATTTGATCTAAGGTACCTTCTTTTGAGTCCTGAGAGTCTCTCACCTCTCAAGTATCTGGTAATTTCTAGAGGCTCCTCTCACCTTCCAACACTGAGGTTGCATATTTCCATTCATTCTCTTGTCCCTCAGGGGTTCTCTCCTGTTCCCCACAATACCTGATCATGTTTCCCTTTTCCACTCCCAGTTCCCTCTCCTGTCCAGGTATCTATCTCCCTAGCGCTGCCTCCCAGGATTGCTTCCTTTTCCCTCCCAAGTAGGATTGAAGAATCCTTACTTTGGCCCTTCTGACTGTTTATCTTCTTGAGTTCCGTGGATTGTATCCTAGAAATTCTGTACATTTTTGCTAATATCCACTTATTAATGAGTACATACCATGCATGTATTGTGGAGTCTTAGTTACCTCACTCAGAATAATTTCCAGTTCTGTCATTTGCCTGCAAAATTCATGTTGTCCTCATTTTTATTAGATGAGTAGTATTTCATTCTATTAATGGACCATGTGCTCCTTATCCATTCTTCTGTTGTGGGACATCTGGATTGTTGACAGATTTGGCTGTCTCAGATGAGGCCACTATAAACATAGTAGAGTATCTGCCCCTAAGGTATGGTAGAGCACGTATTACAGAGCAATCATGATAAAAACTGTATGGTATTGGTAGAGATAAAAGCAGGTATATCAGTGGAATAGAATTGAAGACCCAGAAATGAACAGGTACACATATGGTCAATTGATTTTTGACAAAGGAGCTAAAGTCCTTCAGTGATGAAAAGATCATTTTCAACAAATGGTGCTGGTTCAACTGGCAAATATAACCGGTCTTATTGTTTTGTACAAAGCTCATGTCCAAATGGATCAAAGGCCTCCATATTAAATCAGATATATTGAAACTAACTGAAGAGAAAATGGGGAAATCCTTGAACACATGGACACAGGGAAAATAGAATAGAAAACCAATGACTTATGCTCTAAGATCAAGAGTTGACCAATTGGACATCATAAAATTGTAAAGCGTCTGTAAGGCAAAGAACACTGTCAAAAGGACAAAATGGTGGTGTAATGTAAAATCAAAATATGGAGATGATCATTTGACAATACTAAAATGCATAAAAATGCAAAACACTGTTTTAAATAATAGTGGGACAGGACTTTGAACTTTATACTCTGTAATTTATGTTTCAGATATTTCAGGGAAGTTATTAACATTGACACTGTTTTAGTCAGTTTTATGTTGAAACTAAAATTATAAAGAGAAAATAGACTATGGCAATTGACATTACCCAATGTGAAATATCTATGCTCACAGGAAACAAAACAAAGTATCCCTGTCTGCATTCAGAAAGGCAACTCAATTTCTTCTTGGCCTTTAGGCTAAGATTATGTGCAGAAAGGCAATTCAACAATACATCTAGAATTATATTGCATGAAGTAAAAGGTTATCAATCTTTAATAAATTGGTTTTGTAGTATATTTACAAAAGTGTAATAAAAATATGGCAGTATATAACTACACAAGTGTTTGCAGATTGCATGAAAGATACAATGCATCTTTGAGCCCTGAATAGAAACAACTAATTGGGCAAGAGGAAAGCACATTATTGAAACAAGTTCTGGCCTATACCAACCTATAGTATTTTAGATGCTGATGGTGAGAATGCTTGGAAGCTTCTAAACAGTCAGTGTTCCTGTGGTTGCTAAAGAGTGATACCAAAGAATGTATTACATTTTAGAAAAGTGTTTCCAAGGAGAACCAAGAAGAAAAATAAGTGATGTAGCCTTCTATTTTTTCAGAACCTACTCTAATAAGGGTCCTTAAACTTTTAAACATTTGTTGTAGCCCAGCAACTGAAGATAGGGGAAGAAGATGGCTAAGAGGACAAGGGGTCCAGACCTGTTTCAAAGTAGTTTGTTGAGGCAATTCTAATCTTCATCGTCTGCAGTCCAGTCTACTAGCAAAACACCAAACATAGATCACCAGTAGCTGCTTGATCCAGAGAAAACCACAAACCTCCGTAATCAACATGAGTACAGTAAAGGGGCAAGAAGCATCCGGAACACCACCAGAAGTTCTTTGCTGCATTTCTTTCTACATAGTTACAACAGGGAAGATCAGAGAAAAAAAGCAAGGTGAAACAATGCCCCAGTGTCTTCAGCAAAGTCGAGAGTCAGCAAAGCCTAAAGAAGACTGGCAATGTGAACCAATGGCAGAGCTTCATCCACTGTCTCTTGGTTTATAGTTGGAGTCTTTCTAGACATCATGTGTCCTCTCAAGCATCTGCTCCAGCAAACATCACATGCCCTTTCACCAGGCAGTTTTGGGAAAAATACCGTGTGTCTTTTGTCAGCAAAACATCTTCCCTAGTGTTGGCTTCAGCAAAACATATTCTCATAAGGCAGTTTCCAGAAAAAAGAATCAGCAAATGACCCAACTGGGTCTCCCATTAAAGCAGAAATTTCCACTTCAAATTCAAATTGCTTCATTTCTTATTAATGAAATGAAGAAGTGATGAGGCATGGATTCCATTGAACAGTGAGAAAAAACCATCAGGTGGTGGAAAAAAGGGAGAGCACAGCTTTGAGAAAACCATAAACTTATATGCTCAAAAGTTCATTAAAGTTCTGAGAAGCAACTTGTTGCTGCCTCCGTCTGCTAATGAGAGAGACCAAAACTATATAGAAGAGTAGCTAAAAATAAAAATTATGTGGTACATAGAAAGGGATGAAGAGAACTGAGAACCTAGAACTTAGAGACAAAGACAGAGAGAGACAGAGAGGGGAAGAATGCAGATGAGATAAAGTATACTAACACTGTTAGAAAAGGACAACATGATTGTAAGTATCCATCCCTACCAAAAAGAAAACACAGGAAATATCAGAGATGCTAGTGTTAGTAACAGAAGATGATTACAGGTTAATTAATGTTTCTTTTTTCTTTTTTTTATTAGATATATTTCTTTACTTACATTTCAAACATTACTTCCCTTCATGGTTTCCTGTCCATAAGCCCCCATTCCCTCTCCCCCCTCTCCCCTATATGGGTATTCCCACTATACATCCCCCTTATTGCTCCCCCCATATTCTCCTGCACTGGGGTTCAACTTTGGCAGGACCAAGGGCTTCCCCTTCCCCTGGTGCCCCAACATGGCTGTTCTCTGCTACATATGCAGTTGGAGCCCTGGGTCTGTCCATGTATATAGTCTTTTGGTAGTGATTTACTTTCTGGAAGCTCTGGTTGGTTGGCATTGTTGCATTTATGAGTTGCAAGCTCCTTCAATTCTTTCAGTCCTTCCTCTGAATCCCCCCCAAGGGGGTCCTATTCTCAGTTCAGGGGTTTGCTGCTAGCACTGACCTCTGTATTGGGCATGCTCTGGATGTGTCTCTCAGGAGAGATCTATAGCTGGCCCCTTTTAGCAGGCATTTTCTAGCTTCAACCAACTAATCTAGTTTTAGTGGCTCTTTATATATGGGCCACATGTGGGCCAGGTTCTGAATGGCCATTCCTTGAGCCGATGCTCTAAACTTCGCTTCCATATCCCCTCCTATGAACATTTTTCCCCTTTTAAGAAGGAGTGGGAGCATCTACATTTTTGTCATCCTTCTTCTTGAGATTCCTGTGGTCTGTGGATTGCATCTTAGGTAATTCAAGCCTTTTGGCTAATATCTACTTACAAATGAGTGCATACTGTTTTTAGGTGATTGTGTAACCTCACTCAGGATGATATTTTCTAGTTCATTCCATTCTCCTATGAATTTCATGAAGTCATTGTTTTTGATAGCTGAGTAGTACTCCATTGTGTAGATGTACCATGTTTTTTTAATCCATTCTTCTGTTGAAGGGCATCTGGGTTCTTTCGAGCTTCCAACTATCATAAATAAGGCTGCTATTGACATAATGGAGCATGTGTCTTTGTTGTATGTTGGAACATCCTTTGGGTATATGGCCAAGAAAGGTATAGCTGGATCCTCAGGTAGTGAAATGTCCAATTTTCTGAGGAACCTCCAGACTGATTTCCAGAGTGGTGAAACCAGTTTGCAATCCCACCAACATTAGAGGAGTGTTGCTCTTTCTCCACATCCTCGCCAGCATCTGCTGTCACCTGAGATTTTTATCTTAGCCATTCTGACTAGTGTGAGGTAGAATCACAGGGTTGCTTTGATTTGCACTTCCCTGATGACTAAGGATGTTGAACATTTGTTTAGGTACTGAGAATGTTTTGTTTAGCTCTCTACCCCATTTCTTAATGGGGTTATTTTGCTCTCTGGAGTCTAACTTCTTTTGTTCTTTGTATATTTTGGATATTAGCCCTCTATCAGATGTAGGATTGGTAAAGTTCTTTTCCCAATCTGTTGGTTGCCATTTTGTTCTAATGCAGGGTCTTTTGCTTTACAAAAGCTTTGCGATTTTATTAGGTCCCGTTTGTCAATTCTTGATCTTAAAGCGTGAGCCATTGGTGATTTGTTCAGGAAATTTTCCCAAGTGTGCACGTGTTTGAGACTCTTCCCCACTTTTTCTCTTATTAGTTTGAGTGTATCTGGTTTGATGTGCAGGTCCTTGATTCACTTGGACTTAAGCTTTGTACATGGTGTTAGGAATGGATTGATTTGTATTCTTCTACATGCTGGCTTCCAGTTGAACCAGCACCATTTGTTGAAAAATGCTGTCTTTCTTCCATTGGATGGTTTAGCTCCTTTATCAAAGATGTGGTGACTATAGGTGTGTGGGTTCATTTCCGGGTCTTCAATTCTGTTCCACTGATCTATCTGCATGTCTCTGTAACAATTCCATACAGTTTTTATTACTATTGCTCTGTAATACTGCTTTAAGTCAGGGATGGTGATTCCCTCAGAAGTTCTTTTATAGATGAATATGGTTTTCGCTATCCTGAGTTTTTGTTATTCCAAATGAATCTGTTCTTTCTATCTCTATAAAGAATTGAGTAGGAATTTTGATGGGGGTTGCATTGAATCTGTAGATTGCTTTTGGCAAAATGGCCATCTTTATTATATTAATTCTACCAATCCATGAGCATGGAAGTTTTTTCCATCTTCTGAGATCTTCCTCAATTTCTTTCTTCAGAGAGTTGAAGTTCTTGTCATACAGATCTTTCACTTGCTTGGTTAAAGTCACACCGAGGTATTTTATATTATTTGGGACTATTTTGAAGGGTGTCAGTTTATCCTTTGAGTAGAGAAAAGCTACTGATTTCTTTGAGTTAATTTTATACCCCAACACTTTGCTGAAGTTGTTTATCAGGTTAAGTAGTACACTGGTGGAACTTTTGGGGTCGCTTAAGTACCCTATCATATCATCTGCAAATAGTGATATTTTGATTTCTTCCCTTCCAATTTTTATCCCTTTGACCTCCTTTCGCTGTCTGATTGCTCTGGCTAGGACTTTGAGTACTATATTTAATAAGTAGGGAGAGAGTAGGCACCCTTGTCTAGTCCCTGTTTTTAATGGGATTGCTTCAAGTTTCTCTCCATTTAGTTTGATGTTAACTACTGGTTTGCTGTATATGGCTTTTACTATGTTTAGATATGGGGCTTATATTCCTGATCTTTCCAGGACTTTTATCATGAAGGGGTGTTGAATTTTGTCAAATGCTTTCTCAGCATCTAATGACCATGCCGTTTTTATCTTTGAGTTTGTTTATATAGTGGATAACATTAATGGAGTTTTATATATTAAACAATCCCTGCATCCATGGGATGAAGCCTACTTGATCATGATGGATGATTGTTTTGATGTGTTCTTGGATTCAGTTTGCAAGAATTTTATTGAGTATATTTGCATTAATATTCATAATGGAAATTGGTCTGAAATTCTCTTTCTTTGTTGAGTCTTTGTATGGTTTAAGTATAAGAGTAATTGTGGCTTCACAGAAGGAATTTGGTAGTGCTCTGTCTGTTTCTATTTTATGGAATAGTTTGGACAGCATTGGTATAAGGTCTTCTATGAAGATCTGATAGAATTCTGCACTGAACCCATCTGGACCTGGGCTCTTTTTGGTTGGGAGACTTTTAATAACTGCTTCTATTGCTTTAGGAGTTATGGGGTTGTTTAGATGGTTTGTTTCTTCCTGGTTTATCTTTGGTACTTTGAATCTATCTTGAAAATTGTCCATGTAAATGTTTTTAATGAGAGATTATATCACAGACATGGCCATATCAATCATTACACTTAATATAGAGGCCTAAAATTATAAGGTGATTTAAAAAACCCAAAATATGGTTTTATAACATTTTCTTATGGAAAAGTCAATCATTCATCTCCATTAATTTTTTATAGAAATGGAGCATATTCTTATAACCTTCATCTGAATCACAAATAAAAAAGATCTACCACACACTCATGCCACTCTGAAATACCATAAAGCCCACTTACTCAAAGATAAATATTATATGCACAAAAATATGAAATCTGATATATGTAAATCATGAGGTACACTATACTCTCTTGGGTCCTCCTTATCATGTGTTTAAAATGTTTACCGGACACATCAATTTGTCTCTCATTGACTGAGGGATATAATTTAATTTCCTAACTTCATTTTCTTCTCTGTCTTAACCCCTGTGGTTAGATTCTGTGTTGAAAATTGAATTGCTAGCTGAATTCCTTAGTGCAAAATCTGGAAGCATTAGTAGGTGTGACATCCTGGGAGAAAGGAAGTCAAAGAACTCTGGATTTAAAGTTTGATCCATTTTCTTTCTCATTGATTGTGCTTCTCGGTCTGCAAGAAATGAGCAGCTTTCTCTATTGAGTCCTTGCAACATGATGTTCTACCTCACTGCACCTCACCATAGCACAAGCCCAAAAACAAGGGAACCAATAATCTTGTACTTAAACTCTCAGCCAACAAAACCCATGCTTCTCTTTAGCGGTTATGGTTAATAATCACAGCAACATAGAACTGAGTCATATATCTGGATATTGATATCAGTGAAAGTTTGCTCCTGTTTTATCCTTA
This sequence comes from Rattus rattus, assembly GCF_011064425.1. NCBI lineage: Eukaryota > Metazoa > Chordata > Mammalia > Rodentia > Muridae > Rattus > Rattus rattus. The sequence continues at coordinate 75,872,946 of NC_046160.1, forward strand.
TAACTATTTTAAAAAGTCTTTTTCAATATTAGGTACCATATTTAGGTATATATGGTCAGTTCACTAATAACCAGCTTTTGAATAGGTAATGTAATAGGTATTGTGATGACCCCCATCCCTGACTCTGTTAGAGATATTCTGTTACACTTGCAGACAGAAGTCTAGCATAAATGTCATCAAAGATGCTTCAGCCAGGACTTGATGCAGAGATCCACAGCCAAATTTCATGTGAAATTATATTTTATTGCTGTTATACTTATGTTGTATTTTATGATAAACACCATTTTATAACATTACACAGTAATTTTCTATTTTATCACTGCAGATAAGAGATGTAAGCTTTGAAAATTGAAATGAACCTGCTCCCATGCATCATAATTTACACAGTAAAGCTCAAAATGAATAAACGATGCAGCAACTCACATTTGCCCTAATAGTAACATAACCACTTAGACGAGTATATTCTTCAGAAAGAAATTGCTTTTTCTTATTAAATTCTTTAATTTCAATTATTTCAAATTTATCGTGAAATAATAAAGCTGCTTTATTTTAAGAAATTAAATCTTCTCCTAAAATGATTTTCTATTCATTAAAAAGAATAGATGGTAGAGTTTTAAGTTTTATTATAGATATAAAGTAATATAAAGTGATAGTCTTCATTTCCTTTTGAAATATACAAGTTCAAGCCATTTGCATCTGAGAGCTTGAACATATGGTCCCCAACAAAAGAACATTGAGATCAATTGGAAATGTTAAGCTGTGCACATTCTTGGGATGAACTCAGAGACACAGAATTACAAAATGTGGAAATGGCTATTTGACCGGGCTATAGCAAACTTTTCTTCTAAAGACATTTAAAAAATTTTCTCTAACGTAAATATTGTTTGTGGCTTCATTAAAAAGTTTTTTCTTCCACACATAAAGTAAAATGTATTTTAAAATTGTTTGCTAATGCATAAGTGGTTAACATATCCTTGAGGACATCAATATACATACATATAAAATATGCTTAAGTGTTTAAGAGCTGAAAAGATGGCTTAGCCTTTAGAAGAACTGGCTGCTCTTCTAGAAGAGCCAGGTTGGATTATCAGCATGCACCTGCTGGATCACAATCATTTCTAATTCCAGTTTCAAGGGATCTGATATCTCTTCTTGATATCATGGAAAGTAGGCATGAACATAGTACAGATATGCATTGAGGCAAAACACAGATACTTACAAAATTGAAGAAAGAAATACAATTAAAGTATAAATGAGTCTGTTAAACTTATAGCTAGACAGTTAAGCATGCTAGCTATTAAATGCCATGAAGATTGTCACTAGAAAACCCATTGATAGTAATATAACTTAATAGAATCAAATTTCAATAAGAACAGAATTAAAGTAGAAATATGAAGCAGAATCTGAAAAGTGATTTATTTTCAAGAAAATTGTCATAAGCTGGGAGGTCATGTCACATGCTCTTAGTCCCAACAGTTGGGAGGCAGAAACTAGCTTATCTCTGTGACTTTCAAACCACCTTGGTCTGGGGAGTATATTTCAGACCAGAAAGAGCTACAAAGAGAAAAATTGTCTGAATAACAAACAAAACAGTACTACTATTACCACCGCCACCACCACCACTAGTACTACTAGTAGTGATAATAAATGAAAAAATAATTGAAAACTACTTAATAAATATTAAAAATAATCATTTCAGAGAGGATTACAAGGAAATGCTTTATATCAGGCAAAAAGGAAGAAAACACAGGTAAAACTTTTTAGCTTAATGTTTATGAGTCACTTTTAAAATATACTATTTCTCATCTTTTCTTTCATATACAGGAGCACATTTTTTAAAAATATGTACTTGAAGTTTATATTGGTTTATAGACACAAGAGTGTATTATTTAAGGTTAATTTGTTCTAGAAAGATTCCATGCTCTAAATATTAGTTGGCCTAGTAATTTTGACTAAAGCATTACTGGTAGTGTGTGTAGTATACATCTCTTCACCAGTCTGTAGATATAGGAAACTTAGGTGCCTCTTCTGCACTGTATCTGGAATGTTTTTACCTCAATAAGCCTGACATAAAGGGAAGTAGGTTGGATGTCTACACTAGGCCTTTGGTGAAATCAGAATCTATGCAGGGTCGGGGTCTAACAATGACTGCTTATTTAAGGAGGATGGGAAGCAGAGAATGAGGAAGGGAGCAGGTATGACTTTGACAGTTCTCCATCAATTGAGTAGTTCCTCTACAAATGTCCCTATCTTTTCTTTTTTTCAGAGCTGGGGAACGAACCCAGGGCCTTGGCTTGCTAGGCAAGCACTCTACCACTGAGCTAAATCCCCAAACCCCCAAATGTCCCTATCTTAAAGGTTCCATCACTTCTCAATTTAGTCCCAACCCCTTGAGATGAAGTAAATATTCAGCACGGTGACTCTATGGAGCAGATGTTTTTATATTTAAAACATAGTAAAAAGCTAAGACTGATAATATTCCCTTTTTAGTTATATTTTATTATGAGAACAATATTCAATGTTGCCCAAGGAAGACTCTTACTATTTGAATTAATATTGGCATAAAAATAAGATTTGATTATTTTAGTTTATCTATAAAGTAAGCATCACAAATACTGATATAGAATTGTATAATAATGATATCAATATATTGTTAAAGCAAAAGAAATAATTGAGAATAGTATCATTCTATTATAGCATGCATTTCAGGTGAGGATGTATTCTTAAGTCTTTTAATATTTCTTATTTCCTTTTACTGAAATTGGAAATTTTCAATAGCTGGTTATTTTATGATCTTTAATTTTTTCATACCTTATTTGATAAATAAATACATGATTACTAAAAGGTTAAATACTAGTAACACAGTCTAGTGTATTAAATGTTGCAGAAAATTACTTTTTATTTTGAGAAATAACCATCCCTTTCCCCTCCCTCTCCCCACCTCCCCTACCTCTCCTCTCCCTTTCCCCTCCATGATTCTTTCCTCAATTTTACTTTGTTTTAATCTTTTCATTTAAATAAGGTCTTGCATATGTCCTAGACTATCGTAAAACTTGTCATCCTCCAGCTTCTGTCTTTGGAATGCTGAGATTACAGGTTTGTTTTGGCACGACTAATCTTTCTGACTTGTTAAGAGACACAATGAAACATTTTCTACCTTATCTTTCTTAATCTTTATGTATTTTTTTTGGTTTTATAGTTGGTTCAGAAATAAAATTAACCCCATGAAATTGGCTGCCCTGTTAAAATATTCATTGTGCTTTTAATCCTGTCAACTGCTTGTGCAGTTACTTACAAGGCCTAGACACTGGATCATCGGCCACTGTAATCACAGTTGGTTGTGAGCCACTTACTTGACGTGCTGCTAGGAGTTTGGTTTTGTGCTTGAGAGCAATTCATGCTCTTATCTGCGGAGCCACCTCTTCAGCCACTAAATTGCTTGCTTTTAGGCCAGGAGAAAATAGTGTCTTTGTGCTGCCATGTCTGAAAGTTCTACTGATAGTACGTTATTGCTAATTCCTATAAAGCTCTTGCAAGTCTTTCTTCACAAGTTGGAACTTGGAGTTATTTATCAGTTAAATGTGGCATATCCGTCACTAGCTTATCAGACATGGTTATGAATGCGCCTGTGTTCACGCTGTCTCTTAAACAAAATCACATGTTGCAAAGCTCAGAGATAGGGATGGGGACTGACTGACACATGTTAATTTTGAGAATGTCACTGTCTTTATGTTAGCTGTGAAAAGTTCTGAAATATGGTTACATCATTCCCTAGGGTTCTTTCGTTAGGTTTGTAACATTTTTAGCATAAAGTATATAGTTTCAGGGCTGAAAATGGTCCAGAAAAATTTTGAGTACCATCATTGGTAATCATGCTAATTTAATTCACATTTTTTACACATGTTACAAGAAAAATTTTTAAAAATCAGAAAGAAATGAAATATAAATGAATAAGGATTACTTCTTTATATGATATCTATAAAAGATAAGCCATTTTAAGTTTTAGGAGGAAATCTCAGAATCATGCCAAGTATTTCATGTGGAAGTTTTATGTTTTATCTTTAAAAAATTTCTCTAGTTTATATAAATGAAGCATAGAAAAATGTATTGAAAATAGCCAGTTATTATTTTAATAATTATAAATAGAGATTTTGAAACACAGCCATTACCCATTAACATAGTTAAATAATTTGCCTTTAATCATTTGTTTTAAACACTACTTTTTTTACTTCATTTTTTCTTTGTCTTTAGTATTTTGAGTTTTTACAAGTAAAATATATGAACTTAACAGATAAATTTAAAGAAAATTCAATACATATTCATGAAGTAGAATGACAAAAAGACGGGCAAAACCTGTATGGATTATCAAGAAACATGTTTGTGGCATAGTAAGGAGCTTCCTTGACAACAACAAATAAGTAGAGATAGTCCACATTTAGAAGAATGTCAGAAAAACCCAACCATCTTAAGATACACAAAGATACACAATTCCGATGAGGAGTAACTTGTAGCTCAAGGAGGCTTTCACGGAGAAGAGAAAGAGCTCATAAGAAACTATTCACATCACTTTATAAACACTATATGGAATCAATGCTAATTTTATTCAACCAAAAGAGTCAGGAATATTTTATTCACAATGAATATATGTATATGGTAAAATATCATTTCAAAACAGATTCAAACTCATATACTATAAGCATTTTTCAGTTGCCTGTAGTTTTTTGTGTACATTAGCGAACTCAGGGCCTTTGTTTTTTTGTTTTTTTTTTCTTTCTTTCTCAGACTGTTTATCTTTTAGTAGAAGGAGGCTACTGACTTGTTTGAGCTTATTTTTTATTCAGCCACATTGCTGAAGTTGTTGATCGGGTGTAGTAGTTCTCTGGTGTGTTTTCTTATGGTCACTTAAGTATACTATCATATCATTTGTAAATAGTGATATTTTGACTTCTTCCTTTCCAATTTGTAACCCTTTGACCTATTTTTTGCTGTCTGATTGCTCTGGCTCAGATATCAAGTACTATAGGAATAGTTAGGGAGAGAGTGGGCAGCCTTGTCTAGTCCCTAATTTTAATGGGATAGCTTCAAGTTTCTCTCATTTAGTTTGGTGTTAGATACTGGTTTGCTGTATATTGCTTTTACTATATTTAGGTATGGGCCTTGAATTCCTGATCTTTGCAAGACTTTTACCATGAATTTGGTCAAATACTATCTCAGCATCTAGTAAGATGATCATGTGTTTTTTTTTTCTTTGAATTTGTTGGTAGATTTCCATAAATTGAACAATCCCTGTATCCCTAGGATGAAGCCCACTTGATCATGGTGCATGATCATTTTGATGTTCTTGGATTTTGTTTGCAAGAATTTTAATGAGTATTTTTGCATCGATATTCATGAAGGAAATTGGTCTGAAGTTCTCTTTCTTTGTTCAGTGTTTGTGTGGTTTAGGTATACTTAAACACAAAGATGTGGAAGTAGGATGGCAATTTCTTTGGGAGAAGATAAAATTTACCATCTTCTTCATGAGTAGGGGGGTTGAAGAAAAATAGCTAAATGCAAATGATTGAAATTAATTACAAACATATTTATGTGTAGAAAATTAAAGAATAAAATAAAAATATTTATAAATACTCTTAGTAATTAGTTAATACCTTAAAACTCCAGTATCAGCTATGTCAATTTGCAAGATTGGTTGAAGGGATCAATCTCTGTTGCATACAGTTTGAATGCTTGTTGAACAATGTAAACGATTTATACAACCTTCATTTTTTCTTGTACCTACACTATATTTTTACTCCAAAGAACAAATGGTAGGTTTTGTATTTTCTTGAGCATCCTAATCATACCCCAATGTGCCCGACTTTCTAGAATGCCTAAAATAGGTCAAAGGTGCAGGAAGTCCTTTTGTGACATGTTTCTTTTCTTCATTTGTTGTTCTTTTGTTTGCCCAAGCTACTATACTTTTGAGCAGTTACAATTTTGACTCTTTGTGATAATTGAATTTGACAAATGCCTCAGGGTAAGGACTGCTTACAGTCAGAGAACTGTGAGTTTGGTCATTCAAGAACATTAGAGAGGAGGTTTAACAGTGGCATTTTTATGAGTGTGTGACTTTCAAAACCATCAAATCAAATCCATCCTGTGTCTGCTAATGATTGCTTGATTGCTAGAGTGGTGGTTTTCTGTCTATGGTATTCCATTTTTTCATTCATAAATGAATTTTAGTCCTATGAAAAGTGGAATAAATATTTACTCTCTTAAAATAATATGAGTAGAAATGATAGTCCTGAGTAAAAGCTTTCAAACTTTTGGAAGCCTTTAATTTTATAGTTTTTCCTAAATTTCTGGATTTTTTGAAAGTTGATTTGTTGTTCAGTTTTCATTCATTTGTTTGGGTTGTTTGTTTTTAATTCTTTAAGTATACTTGTAGTTTTTAATGCTAAAAATGTTTGTGCATCTATGACAAGGGTTATTGTGCAAGGCTTATAGTATCAAACATGAATTCTTGTTGTTGAGAAGACTTTAAGTACAATTGTACAACTGTTGATTATTCCCAAGATATAAGTGCCATTATTACACCAATGGGAAGATATCGCTTCCCATATTTATTGTAGTTTATAGATTTTATAGCTTGATAAGTCTATTGATTGCTTTCTCCTTTAGTAGCTTTCTTCACACATTTTGATACCATGAGAGCTAGATATCAGGGAGCTGATTCCAGGTTAATCTGAGTTCAGTCCTACAAGGCCTGATCTGAGGTATGTAGTAATTTCAGAAATAGGGCTTTAATTAACTTCAAGTTCCTTGCAGCAACCACAGTCAATGGCAATATCTTATATTATTTGGGGGATTATTGTGGATCCCCGTGACCAAGATCTGAAAGGGAGGTGGTCTTTGCTTCTAACTGTGGTTCTTCTTCCAGAGCCAATTTCATGGAAGGAGCACTATTATCATACGTGACATAATTTCTTCTAAAAATTATAAATATGAGGGGCGGCGCAGATCTTCCTGGCTGCTGAGGCCGTGGAGAGCTCATAGGCAACACCCAGAGAGCAAACCTGAGCCTGGGGACCACAGGTAAGAAAAACTTTTCTGCTACAAACGACTTGCCTGGTGATCTTGGGTCACACAGAGGCGGAGTTCCTCTGGGGCCGGACACTTCCGGTGTTTGGCCAGAGTCCCGGACCAGCGGAGGATCCCTGCCTTCAGCAGCTCTCTGCTCCCAGGCCCCCTGGAGGGGAGTTCTCGCCGCCTGGTCGGGCGGGCACTCCTGAGGCAGCAGAGCGGAGGAGACCACCAACGCCGCCCACCTCTGCCCACATCCCTGGCCCAGGAGGAAACTGTATACGGCCTCTGGGTACCCGTAGAGGAGGGCCCAGGAGCAGCAGATCCACTGAGTCTGAGACACCGCACCTGAAGGGACCGACCGGATAAACAGTTCTCTGCACCCAAATCCCGTGGGAGGGAGAGCTAAACCTTCAGAGAGGCGGACACGCTTGGGAAACCAGAAGAGACTGCACGCTGCACACAGTACTGACCCCAGAGGAAAACAAAAGCTATCTGGAACCCTGGTGCACGGAACCTCCCGGAAGGGGCGGCGCAGATCTTCCTGGCTGCTGAGGCCGTGGAGAGCTCATAGGCAACACCCCGCGAGCAAACTTGAGCCTGGGGACCACAGGTAAGACAAACTTTTCTGCTACAAACGACTTGCCTGGTGAACTCAAGACACAGGCTCACAGGAACAGCTGAAGACCTGTAGAGAAGAAAAACTACGCGCCCGAAAGCAGAACACTCTGTCCCCATAACTGGCTGAAAGAAAACAGGAAAACAGGTCTACAGCACTCCTGAAACACAGGCTTATAAGACAGTCTAGCCACTGTCAGAAATAGCAGAACAAAGTAACACTAGAGATTATCTGATGGCGAGAGGCAAGCGCAGGAACCCAAGCAACAGAAACCAAGACTACATGGCATCATCGGAGCCCAATTCTCCCACCAAAGCAAACACGGAATATCCAAACACACCAGAAAAGCAAGATCTAGTTTCAAAATCATATTTGATCATGATGTTGGAGGACTTCAAGAAAGACATGAAGAACTCCCTTAGAGAAACACAGGAAAACATAAACAAACAAGTAGAAGCCTACAGAGAGGAGTCACAAAATCCCTGAGAGAATTCCAGGAAAACACAATCAAACAGTTGAAGGAATTAAAAATGGAAATAGAAGCAATCAAGAAAGAACACATGGAAACAACCCTGGATATAGAAAACCAAAAGAAGAGACAAGGAGCTGTAGATACAAGCATCACCAACAGAATACAAGAGACGGAAGAGAGAATCTCAGGAGCAGAAGATTCCATACAAATCATTGACTCAACTGTCAAAGATAATGTAAGGCGGAAAAAGCTACTGGTCCAAAACATACAGGAAATCCAGGACTCAATGAGAAGATCAAACCTAAGGATAATAGGTATAGAAGAGAGTGAAGACTCCCAGCTCAAAGGACCAGTAAATATCTTCAACAAAATCATAGAAGAAAACTTCCCTAACCTAAAAAAAAGAGGATACCCATAGGCATAAAAAGAAGCCTACAGAACTCCAAATAGATTGGACCAGAAAAAAACACCTCCGTCACATAATAGTCAAAACACCAAACGCACAAAATAAAGAAAGAATATTAAAAAGCAGTAAGGGAAAAAGGTCAAGTAACATATAAAGGCAGACCTATCAGAATCACACCAGACTTTTCGCCAGAAACAATGAAGGCCAGAAGATCCTGGACTGATGTCATACAGACCCTAAGAGAACACAAATGCCAGCGCAGGTTACTGTATCCTGCAAAACTCTCAAACAACATAGATGGAGAAACCAAGATATTCCATGACAAAATCAAATTTACACAATATCTTTCTACAAATCCAGCACTACAAAGGATAATAAATGGTAAAGCCCAACATAAGGAGGCAAGCTATACCCTAGAAGAAGCAAGAAACTAATCGTCTTGGCAACAAAACAAAGAGAAGAAAAGCACACAAACATAACCTCACATCCAAATATGAATACAACCGGAAGCAATAATCACTATTCCTTAATATCTCTCAACATCAATGGCCTCAACTCCCCAATAAAAAGACATAGATTAACAAACTGGATACACAACGAAGACCCTGCATTCTGCTGCCTACAGGAAACACACCTCAGAGACAAAGACAGACACTACCTCAGAGTGAAAGGCTGGAAAACAACTTTCCAAGCAAATGGTCAGAAGAAGCAAGCTGGAGTAGCCATTCTAATATCAGATAAAATCAATTTTCAACTAAAAAGTCATCAAAAAAGATAAGGAAGGACACTTCATATTCATCAAAGGAAAAATCCACCAAGATGAACTCTCAATCCTAAATATCTATGCCCCAAATACAAGGGCACCTACATACGTAAAAGAAACCTTACTAAAGCTCAAAACACACATTGCACCTCACACAATAATAGTAGGAGATTTCAACACCCCACTCTCATCAATGGACAGATCATGGAAACAGAAATTAAACAGAGACGTAGACAGACTAAGAGAAGTCATGAGCCAAATGGACTTAACGGATATTTATAGAACGTTCTACCCTAAAGCAAAAGGATATACGTTCTTCTCAGCTCCTCATGGTACTTTCTCCAAAATTGACCATATAATTGGTCAAAAAACGGGCCTCAACAGGTACAGAAAGATAGAAATAATCCCATGCGTGCTATCGGACCACCACGGCCTAAAACTGGTCTTCAATAACAATAAGGGAAGAATGCCCACATATACGTGGAAATTGAACAATGCTCTACTCAATGATAACCTGGTCAAGGAAGAAATAAAGAAAGAAATTAAAGACTTTTTAGAATTTAATGAAAATGAAGATACAACATACCCAAACTTATGGGACACAATGAAAGCTGTGCTAAGAGGAAAACTCATAGCGCTGAGTGCCTGCAGAAAGAAACAGGAAAGAGCATATGTCAGCAGCTTGACAGCACACCTAAAAGCTCTAGAACAAAAAGAAGCAAATACACCCAGGAGGAGTAGAAGGCAGGAAATAATCAAACTCAGAGCTGAAATCAACCAAGTAGAAACAAAAAGGACCATAGAAAGAATCAACAGAACCAAAAGTTGGTTCTTTGAGAAAATCAACAAGATAGATAAACCCTTGGCCAGACTAACGAGAGGACACAGAGAGTGTGTCCAAATTAACAAAATCAGAAATGAAAAGGGAGACATAACTACAGATTCAGAGGAAATTCAAAAAATCATCAGATCTTACTATAAAAGCCTATATTCAACAAAACTTGAAAATCTGCAGGAAATGGACAATTTCCTAGACAGATACCAGGTACCGAAGTTAAATCAGGAACAGATAAACCAGTTAAACAACCCCATAACTCCTAAAGGAAATAGAAGAAGTCATTAAAGGTCTCCCAACCAAAAAGAGCCCAGGTCCAGACGGGTTTAGTGCAGAATTCTATCAGACCTTCATAGAAGACCTCATACCAATATTATCCAAACTATTCCACAAAATTGAAACAGATGGAGCACTACCGAATTCCTTCTATGAAGCCACAATTACTCTTATACCTAAACCACACAAAGACCCAACAAAGAAAGAGAACTTCAGACCAATTTCCCTTATGAATATCGATGCAAAAATACTCAATAAAATTCTGGCAAACCGAATCCAAGAGCACATCAAAACAATCATTCACCATGATCAAGTAGGCTTCATCCCAGGCATGCAGGGATGGTTTAATATCTGGAAAACCATCAACGTGATCCATTATATAAACAAACTGAAAGAACAAAACCACATGATCATTTCATTAGATGCTGAGAAAGCATTTGACAAAATTCAACACCCCTTCATGATAAAAGTCCTGGAAAGAATAGGAATTCAAGGCCCATACCTAAACATAGTAAAAGCCATATACAGCAAACCAGTTGCTAACATTAAACTAAATGGAGAGAAACTTGAAGCAATCCCACTAAAATCAGGGACTAGACAAGGCTGCCCACTCTCTCCCTACTTATTCAATATAGTTCTTGAAGTTCTAGCCAGAGCAATCAGACAACAAAAGGAGGTCAAGGGGATACAGATCGGAAAAGAAGAAGTCAAAATATCACTATTTGCAGATGATATGATAGTATATTTAAGTGATCCCAAAAGTTCCACCAGAGAACTACTAAAGCTGATAAACAACTTCAGCAAAGTGGCTGGGTATAAAATTAACTCAAATAAATCAGTAGCCTTCCTCTACACAAAAGAGAAACAGGCCGAGAAAGAAATTAGGGAAACAACACCCTTCATAATAGACCCAAATAATATAAAGTACCTCGGGGTGACTTTAACCAAGCAAGGAAAGATCTGTACAATAAGAACTTCAAGACTCTGAAGAAAGAAATTGAAGAAGATCTCAGAAGATGGAAAGATCTCCCATGCTCATGGATTGGCAGGATTAATATAGTAAAAATGGCCATTTTACCAAAAAGCGATCTACAGATTCAATGCAATCCCCATCAAAATACCAATCCAATTCTTCAAAGAGTTAGACAGAACAATTTGCAAATTCATCTGGAATAACAAAAAACCCAGGATAGCTAAAACTATCCTCAACAATAAAAAGGACTTCAGGGGGAATCACTATCCCAGATCTCAAGCAGTATTACAGAGCAATAGTGATAAAAACTGCATGGTATTGGTACAGAGACAGACAGATAGACCAATGGAACAGAATTGAAGACCCAGAAATGAACCCACACACCTATGGGCACTTGATTTTTGACAAAGGAGCCAAAACCATCCAATGGAAAAAAGATAGCATTTTCAGCAAATGGTGCTGGTTCAACTGGAGGTCAACATGTAGAAGAATGCAGATCGATCCATGCTTATCACCCTGTACAAAGCTTAAGTCCAAGTGGATCAAGGACCTCCACATCAAACCAGATACACTCAAACTAATAGAAGAAAACTAGGGAAGCATTTGGAACACATGGGCACTGGAAAAAATTTCCTGAACAAAACACCCATGGCTTATGCTCTAAGATCAAGAATCGACAAATGGGATCTCATAAAACTGCAAAGCTTCTGTAAGGCAAAGGACACTGTGGTTAGGACAAAACGGCAACCAACAGATTGGGAAAAGATCTTTACCAATCCTACAACAAATAGAGGGCTTATATCCAAAATATACAAAGAACTGAAGAAGTTAGACAGCAGGGAGGCAAATAACCCTATTAAAAAATGGGGTTCAGAGCTAAACAGAGAATTCACAGCTGAGGAATGCCGAATGGCTGAGAAACACCTAAAGAAATGTTCAACATCGTTAGTCATAAGGGAAATGCAAATCAAAACAACCCTGAGATTTCACCTCACACCAGTGAGAATGGCTAAGATCAAAAACTCAGGTGACAGCAAATGCTGGCGAGGATGTGGAGAAAGGGGAACACTCCTCCATTGTTGGTGGGGTTGCAGACTGCTACAACCATTCTGGAAATCAGTCTGGAGGTTCCTCAGAAAATTGGACATTGAACTGCCTGAGGATCCAGCTATACCTCTCCTGGGCATATACCCAAAAGATGCCCCAACATATAAAAAAGACACGTGCTCCACTATGTTCATCGCAGCCTTATTTATAATAGCCAGAAGCTGGAAAGAACCCAGATGCCCTTCAACAGAGGAATGGATACAGAAAATGTGGTACATCTACACAATGGAATATTACTCAGCGATCAAAACAATGACTTTTGTGAAATTCAGTAGGCAAATGGTTGGAACTGAAACTATCATCCTGAGTGAGCTAACCCAATCACAGAAAGACATACATGGTATGTACTCATTGATAAGTGGCTATTAGCCCAAATGCTCGAATTACCCTAGATGCCTAGAACAAATGAAACTCAAGACGGATGATCAAAATGTGAATGCAGATCGCTCCTGAGAGACACAGCCAGAATACAGCAAATACAGAGGCGTATGCCAGCAGGAAATCACTGAACTGAGAACAGGACCCCTGTTGAAGGAATCAGAGAAAGAACTGGAAGAGCTTGAAGGAGCTCGAGACCCCATATGTACAGCAATGCCAACCAACCAGAGCTTCCAGGGACTAAGCCACTACCCAAAGACTATACATGGACTGACCCTGGACTCTGACCTCGTAGGTTGCAATGAATATCATAGTAAGAGCACCAGTGGAAGGGGAAGCCCTGGGTCCTGCTAAGACTGAACCCCTAGTGAACTAGACTGTTGGGGAGAGGGCAGCAATGGGGGAGGGTTGGGAGGGGAACACCCATAAGGAAGGGGGGGGAGGGGGATGTTTGCCCGGAAACCGGAAAGGGAATAACATTCAAATGTATATAAGAAATACTCAAGTTAATAATAATAATAAAAAAAAGAAAAAAATTATAAATATATGTAAACAAAAATACATTTTCCTAATTTTTGATTTTTTTAATATTTTGAAGCTAGGTGGTTAAACATATGAGACTCTGAGGAATATTTCACACTCTAAACATAATGTTGTCCTTCTTGTCCCCATTGGCCTATGGTCATCACATAATGCCAAACCTAGTCACTTCAATTGTAAGTATTACCATTTTACCAGTCCCAAATAATTTTTAAACGTCCAAAAAATCATCCTATATCATTGCAATCTTTTACTTGTGAGTGACAATCAAACATAACAAAAGTCTTTTATCTGTAATCACAATTAATTGGCACAGAGTAGATATTTCCATTCAAAATGAGAAGGACAGGAGAATTGTAAGGAGTATTTGAAACAAATAAGTATTAAACACAAAGCAAGGCACCACAAAACACTGCAGATCAGTGTTCATTCTTGATGGAACCAACAAGGTTCTAATGTAGACTTGTTCCTTTAGGTCAGCTACCTGCAAGATCCAGGCGTGCTCCCTTCAATCAGCTTTACTCAACCCCTTCAACATCCTTCAGCAGACTTCCTGACAGCATCACATCTTAGGACTGTTTTCCCAGTATCATGAACAATGCACTCAGCAGCTCCATTCATGAAATCTATCCCTGCTATACACTGCCTAGCATCAGGAAATTATGGACCTTGGTAAAAATTTCCATGATCTTTAAACACATATACCTGCAAATCTAACATGAATTGATAATGCCAAGAATTACTGTAAGGTCAAAATTAGCTAAGTAATAGTTTCAGTGGACCTTTTGAATCATGGTAACTGAGGAGGAAAATACTTTCCCACTGGTCTTTTTTGTGGATGCCTTGAGGCAATTCTCTGTTGGTTAGTCTTCTTTTCACTGAATTTAGGTTTTTATTTCCCAGAGCCTTTGATGATGGAAAATTGCCTTCAAGGCACATTTCTTATTATCTCAGTTCATAGAGGGAGGTTTCTATTTAATTATGCAAAACTCTTTAACAATCACCTCTGTTTGTGGAGAGATTTTATATGCAGCCTCAAAGTCATTCATCTTCCTTTTCTTGCCAACTAACTCTCCCTCTTATTGCTTCTTATCGTACCACACTTCATTTATTCACTATCAATCTGACCATGAACACTGAGAACTAAATATATCTAGTTGAGAATTTCAGCTTCTGTATTTTTTTCTAATAAACACTATGATGAATTACTTTTTAATTTAGACTTCTCAAGACTTTAGGACAGGAACACATTATAGAAAATATATTTAAAAAATAAAATGTATTATAACAGTACATTAAATTATAGCAATGTAATATAAGTGATAGTGATATGCACTCTAATTCTGCATGTTTTTTATTCCCCTCTGATACTTCATGATCATAGCCTTCATTTTTTTTTATTTCTGCTCACATTCCTTTCTCACTCACTCTTGTTACAATGCACAAAGAGTCAGAGTACAAGTTTCTAAGGGTTCTCTAGACACAGATTCCAAACTCTGATCCTTGTTTGCTCAAACTCTTTCTATAAGCCTCAGAACAACAGGATCATATTTCTTATAAGAACAAATACAACCCACTTGTTAGTACTAATTTTCTGTTTTAGGTAATGCTCTTCTCTTGTCACTCTGGTAAATGTGTAACAAAATAAAAACAGAGATGTATATTTTGGCTCATGGTTTGAGAAGATGAGTAACTCTTACCAGCTCAAAGCCAGAACTGGTGGTTCTGCTTGTTACAGTTCATGGATGAGAAAGCAATAGAGCTTTGCCCAGCACAGCACCTGTCACTCCTTGTAAGACAAGGCATCTAGCTATTGATATCATCTAGCTATGTTTAACTTCTGACTACACCTTCCATATCCTTCCAAAATCAAAAACAAAACAACAACAACATAAAACAGAGCAATCTGGGCACCAAGTAGCGAACATTTTGCATTTAGAGTATAATAGGAATATACAGATTTGATTGATGACAATTTTCAAATATAGCACTAGAGGTTAATTATGTTCCAGAATGTTTTTATCGATTATTTGTGACTTTTACACATCTAGACAGTACATGAATATGAGAATGAATTGTTTCTTGTTTCCTTTGTTATTATTTCTTCATTTTCTTGTTTTTATCAATAATCTGTGGCTCCAGTAATCAGAGTTTAAGACAAACAGAAGATAAACTACATCTAAAACTTTGAAGTATTTCATTAATTTTTTCTTTTCCTTATTTTTACACTCCACATTTCATCCCCTTATGGTTCACCCTCTTACTATTTCACATCCCATACCTCCTCCTTGCTCCCCTGTCACCACTAGGATGTCCCCAACCTATCCAACCAACCAACCTCTTGAGGGTTAGGTGCATCTTCTCTGACTCAACCCAGACCTGGGAGTCCTCTGCTGTATGTGTGTTGTGGGGTCTTATGTCAGCTGCTGTATACTGCCTGTTGGTGTCTAAGAGATTTCTGGGGCCCAGGTTAATTGAGACTGCTGGTCCTTCTACCGGATCGCCCTCCTCATTTTCTTCCAGCTTTTCCCTAATTCGACCACAGTGGTTAACAGCTTTTGTTCATTGGTTGGGTGCAAACATCTGCATCTGACTCTTTGAGGTGCTTATTGGGTCTTTCAGAAAGCAGTCATGATAGGTGCCATTTTGTGAGCAACCATCGCCTGTATAATGGTGTCAGGCCTTGGGGCCTCCTCTTGATCTGGATCCTACTTTGGAAGGTCTGACACTGGACCTTCTTTTCCTCAGGCTCTTCATTTCCATCCACATAGTTCTTTCAGACAGGAACAATTATGGGTCAGAGTTTTGCCTGTGGGATGGCAACTCCATCCCTCACTTGATGCCATCATTCTGCTGGAGGTGGGCTCTATAAATTTCCTCTCTCCACTGTAGGTCATTTCTTCTAGGGTCTCTCCCTTTGATTCCTGGGAGCCTCTCACTTCTTAGGTCTCTTGTACATTCTGCAGGTTCCTCCTAACCTCCTACCTTAAGAGTTGCCTGATTCCATTCTTTCTACTGTTTCTCAGAATTTCAGTATAAAAACAGATACTCTTAATCTAATAGAAGAGAAAGTGGAAAAAAGCCTTGAATTCATTGGCACAGGGGAAATTTCCTAAACAGAACTCCAATGGCTCATGCTCTAAGATCAAGAATTGATAAATTGGACCTCATGGAATTGGAAAGCTTCTGTAAAGTAAAGGACATAGTCAATAAGACAAATCAGCAACCTACAAACTGGAAAATATCCTTCACTAACCCCACATCCAATAGAAGGTTAATATCCAAAATATATAAAGAACTCAAGAAGCTAACCACCAAAGAATCAATCAAGCAAGCTAATCAAAAGATGGGGTATAGAACTAAACTGAGAATTCACACAAAAGGAATCTCAAATAGCTGAGAAACTTCTAAATAAATGTTCAGCCCTTAGTGATCAGAGAATTGCAAATAGAAACAACCCTGAGATACAACTTTACACCAATCAGAAGGGTTAACATCAAAACCTCAGGTGATAACACATGTTGCCTAGGATGTGAAGAAAGAGGAATACTCTTCCATTGCTGGTGGGTTTGAAAAGAGGTACAACCACTCTGGAAATCGATTTGTAGGTTCCTTAGAAAATTGGAAATAGATCTACCTGAATACCCAGCAATATCACCCTTGGGAATACATGCAAAAATTCCCCATGCTACCACATGGGCACATATTTCACTATGTTCATAGTGGCTTTGTTTGTGATAGCCGGAACCTGGCAACAACCCAAATGTCCCACAACCGAAGAATAGATACAGAAAATATGATTCATTTACACAATGGAGTACTACTCAGCTACTAAGAACAAGGATATCCTGGGTTTTGCAGGCAGATGGATGGAACTAGAAAATTTCATCCTGAGTGGCATAACTGAGACCCAAAAGGACATGTATGGTATGTACTTACCTATAAGTGGGTATTTACCAAAAAAGAAAAAAATAGTACAGAATACCCAAGATACAATTCACAGAACTCAAAAAGGTCAACAAGCTAGAGGTCCCAAGTGAGGATGTCTCAGTCCCCTTGGGAGGGAAAGGAAATCAACCACAAAGAGGAAGGGAGGGAAGGACCTGGGACAGAAAGAAGATGGGGATGGGGAGAAAGGGGAACATGATCTGGTATTAGGTGGGGAAAGGGACTTTGAAGAATTTTATAGAGGAAAAGATTATGAACATGGTTCAAAGAATTTAAATATTCCATGTATCTTTTAGAGCTAAAGATTTATTAGAAACATGAGGAAATAATTACATTACTAAAGTATATGGTAGGGAAAGAGATTTATTTAAAATGATGTTATGACAATGGTGTGCATATGAAGTAACACAAAAGAAACTTTAAGAAGAATATATAATATTATTAATTCTAAAGTTCAACTAATTTTATTGACTATTTATCATTTGACTTGTGGATTAGGCTTTTGTATCAAATGGATCTTGGAGATAATAGTCCTTATTATTAAGAAGTTAAAAATGTTCAGTTTTCTTAATGTAAAAACAATTTTCCATTTTTCTAAGACACATAATTTATAATTTTTAATGAATAGTATCACATATTTAGAAATATGATCTAATATTTTACTATGACATCTGGAATTTGAATGAATAACATTTAAATATATGAAATTTCTCCACTGCTACTGGGATTACCTATTGACTTCCTCTAGTCCAACTTTAAGAATCTTTGCTTGAAGACACTGTCATTAGGACAAAATGGCAACAAAAAGATTGGGGAAAGATCTTTACCAATCCTACATCTGATAGAGGACTAATATCCAATATGTGCAAAGAACTCAAGAAGTTGGACTCCAGAGAATCAAATAACCCTATTAAAAATGGGGTGCAGAAATAAAAAAGAATTCTCAACTGAGGAGTATCGAATGGCAGAGAATCACCTAAAGAAATGTTCAACATCCTTAGTAATCAGGGAAATGTAAATCAAAACAATCCTGAGATTCTACCTCATACCACTCAGAATGGCTAAGATCAAAAACTCAGGTGACAGCAGACACTGATGAGGGTGTGGAAGAAGAGGAAAACTCCTTCTTTGTTGGTGGGGTTGCAAGAGGCTACAACTGCTGAGGAAATCATCCTGGAGATTCCTCAGTAAAGGTCTCCTGGGAATATACCCAAAAGATATTCTAATGTATAACTAGGACACATGCTTCACTATGTTCATAGCAGCCTTATTTGTAATAGCCAGAAGATGGAGTCAACCCAGATGTCCTTCAACAGAGGAATGGAAACAGAAAATGCAGTACATTTACACAATGGAGTACTACTCAGCTTTTAAAAACAATGACTTCATGAAATTCATAGGCAAATGGATAGAACTAGAAAATATCATCCTGAGTGAGGTAACTCAATCACAAAAGAACACATATGGAATACGCTCACTGATAAGTGGCTATTAGCCCAAAAGCTTGGAATACCCAAAATACAATTCACAGAGAACATGACTCTCAAGAAGACCAAAGTGCGGATGCTTCAGTCCTTCTTAGAAGGGGGAACAAAAATACTCACAGGATGAAATATGGAAAGAAAGTGCAGATCAGAGACTGAAAAAAAGGCCATCCAGTTCTACCAGGGGATCCAATCAATATTCAGTGATGAAACCCAGACAATACTGCTGATACCAAGAAGTTTATGCTGACAGAAGCCTGATATAGCTGTCTTCTGAGATGCTCTGCTAGAGCCTGACAAAAACAGACATGAATGCTCACAGCCAACCATTAAACTGAATCGAGGGTCCCCAATGGAGGAGTTAGAGAAAGGACTGAAGGAGCTGAAGAGGCTTGCAACCCCATAAGTAGAACAACAATATCAACCAGCCGGACCCCTTCCCCCTGCAGTGCTCCCAGGGACTAAACCACCATCCCAAGAGTACACAGAGATGGACCTATAGTGTCCAACCACATAAGGAACAGAGGATGGTTTTGTTGGGCATCAGTGGGAGGAGAGGCCCTTGGTCCAGTCAAGGCTTGATGCCCTGGTGTAGGGGAATGTCTGGGGAGACAAGAGGGAGTGCCTTGGTGTTTGAGGGAGCATCCTCATAGAAGCACTGTGGGGGCATAGTGGGTTTCTGGAGGGGAATGCAGGAATGAGGTGACATTTGAAATGTAAATAAAAAATCTAGCAAAAGAATAAAGAGTGAAGAGTATCCAAAAAAAAAAAAAAAAAAAAAAAGACTCTTTGCTTGCTTTTAAAACCCCATGGGTGGAAAGCTGCCTCCTCACTTGAAAGTACTGAGTCTTCCTGCATAGGTTCCTACCTTCATTCTCAGCATTCGCATGGCAGCTCACAGCTCTTTATTGGGATACAATGCCCAGAAAATGTTCTGGTGTGAAGACATTCATGCAAACAAATCATCAAGGTTTTAAAGTACATAAATAAATACTTATTTAAAAAAATAATTTTCCTCTTAACATCTTCATAATATGTTTGGTTATTATTTTATAATTAATACCTTTATTAATGTATATTGGAAATCTATTTTTTCCATAAGGTTATACTTAAATTCAGTAGTGAATCCAATCCTAGGAAACAAAAATCAGTGTGTGTGTGTGTGTGTGTGTGTGTGTGTGTGTGTGTGTGTGTTTGCGTGTTAGGTCAGGTTCATTCAAGGTTGTTATTACAATGATCCAAAGCTTAGTATTTACCTAAGAAAATATATCCTGTTATTGATGTAAACTTAAGAAATTTAAGAAATAAAATTAATAGAAATCTTGTGTACTACGAATAAGCAATGTAAATCTTGCTATGCATGTCTCACTTCAATAAGAGGCACAGAGACAGGATTCTTAGAAATAACAATTTGATAACATTAGAATAACATTTCTAACATTAGAAATGGCCCCATGTAAAGTGTGAAATTTACTTTGTTTTCCTTTGGCTGTTAATGTTTTTGTTAACAGTGTAAAATTCTGCTGCATTTAATAACGAAACAATTCAGAAAACACATTGTGCTACTTCACTATTTTGTCAGATTTAATTAGGCCATCTACTAATTATGACAGAGCTACCAAACATTCAAGTTTACTTAGAAAAAACATTTTAAATATTACTGATTCAAAATTTTCAAAAGTGAAATACAAGGCATGTTATATTGCATCTTTGAACCAAATTCCAGAGTTCAAAAGTTTCATATGATTTGAAATACTAATAAAAACAAAAAATATAAAAATTTGTATAATAACAGATTGTATTTATAAATTGGTAGGAGTTTAGAATAGTATTAAAATATGTAATGAAAAAATATACCGTGGAGGTGGCTTTTAGATAGCTATTAATATGCTTATAAGAATACATAAGGCTTGGAATCTGTTAGTTAAGGGTTGGTGATATTTAAATTAACCCCAAATGAGAGACTTAAAAATAAACTTAGCTCATTCTAATGACTGATTCTGGACTTTATTCACTTATTCATTACCTGATTCGAGGAGGAAGTAGACAACAAAAGTGTCTCCTCCAAGAATATTTTTTTCAGCAATGCTCAAGGACTGCTGGAGGGAAGTTAGAGGCAAGGAGACAATTAGAGGCTCTCCATTGACTTAAACTAGTGAAGAAACTTAAATTACAAAAACTGACATGAAAATTGAAAACATGTATTTCTAATATTTTATATTACTTGGCAAAATAGTGTTCATTAGGCTGAAAAACAGAATTAAAATTATCTTTAATTGTTCAATTGGTTGTCTATGGAAATGTAATGATTTTCAAAAGCTATAAATATGATCTTATCATTGGGGATAATATTGATTCAAATTTATTCCTGATGAAGATTGAGGGTACAGAGTAGTTTTAAAATATGCTTTTTTCAGAAGGACCTGTAAGTGTACTAAAACATGTCTGTACCACGTAGGTTCCTAAGAGATGAGCTACCAACAGAGAAATGACTATATTTGAACAGAACTAGTTTTATATTCATTTAATACAAAATTGTATATATATATATATATATATGCCTTAATTTTTGTCTCATTATTTGTGAACAAGAAAACAAACAAAAGAGTGAAAAACAAAGTTAAATATGATGAGCTACTTTGTATCTAAGGAATCCTAAGTTCAACTAATTTTTAGCAACTTGAATGTCATTTGAAACAGACCCCATTGCTATCAACATCCTACATATGTCTTTCTCAGAGTAACGTTTGTAGTAAATGAACACTTTGACATCCCACCTCCTAACAAGTAATAAGCATGTGCTATCAGGAATATTAAAATAAGCATTTCAAACTATTGCTAGAGTAAAGAGTATCCAGTACTTTATCATGTACTGTTATTACCAGTGGTAAGGATCCAAGTATTTCCAGATTCTTGGCCTCTTAATCGAAGTATTAAAATCAAGTTTAAAGATTTCAAGGTAGCAATTCAAAAAAAAAAGTCATTATACACATTAGAAAGAAATTTACTGTGAATATTGACAGTGGGCCACATGAATGAAATTACTCAAGAGCCCCGATTATTGTTCATAGTTTCTTTTTCTAGAGCTCAGTTGAAGAGTACAGTTTCTGTGGTTCTCTCTATTGATTAAATGAGTTTAGGTTATTTAACCATTTCTCTATTTCAGATTTGCATTTTCAAAATCCTCTCTAAAATATTCACTTTGAGTACATAGTTTGCCTTATTGCAAAAGCACTAAAAACTAGTTTAGGAAATATTGGCCTACCTACCTTCCTACTGAGTCATAGCAGAGCACAGTTGAATAGAATGTGTCTAAGTTTAATGGTCATTAAACAGAAGAGAAAAGTTTATTCCATTGTTTAGTGTAAAGTGTACATGACGTTTCATGCAGCTGGTAGTCCTTTGTTCTTAACTTGTAGCACAGTGCACTGATCAGAGACGGGTCTGTCTGCACAGTTCATGTAGGCAATGGTCTCAGAAAGCCAAGTACATTATTAGAAAAGGAATACGCATAGCTTGAATCACATCGAGTTTGAAGTTGCTAAGCTATTTGTTATGTTTGCCTTCCTCAGTGTGATAAATAAAAGCACTAGGTATTTAGGACAAGCACTTTGTATAATATGCACAGATGACATCTTATCATTGACTTCAACAATGCAAATGATCACCATGGTTATTCTAAAGTCATGTTGCTAATGCAAAGATAAAGCAAACATAATTATTTTTGACAATGATATATATTCAACTATATATATGGCACTGCAAAAACAATACTCTATTTTATAGAAGACGGTAAAATAATGCTACAGTTATGCATCAAAATCTTGATTTTATAATTACATAATTATAACATTTTTCTCTCATATTTCAAAGTCACAAAAATTAGATGTCAGTGTTATATTTAATATAATTTTACAGATAATTGGAACTGTCTTCAAGATTCCCATGATTGCTGCCTATACTCATGTGCTCACTAAAAACACACTTTCCCTCAATGACTTTCACATACTCTTCCATACAACATAACATGGCAACATAACATGGAAGAAGGCACAGGAAGTCATAAAACACAGGAAAAATAAAGGAGGACTGAGGATAGAAATACTCTTAGGTACATATTAGAAGGAAAGGAAGTATGCTAGAAGTAGCCTAATTACTAGGGTAGTATTCACAACAGCTAGGACATGGACTGAGCTAAAATACTTATCCAGAAATAAGTGGACAGGAATAATAGAGTATATACATACAATAGAATATTATTCAGTCACAAAGAAGAAGAAATTTTGTTTTTTGAAGGTAAATGGAATGAACTTGTATATATTATATCAAACAAAGCAATGCAGATACAGAAAGACAAGTAGAAATGGTTTTTCTCTTATGTGAGAAGAACAATTATTAAAAGTGTAAAAACTTGACATTAAAGCAAAAGAAAGACACTAATAGAAAGGCAGAAAGGCAGACTTATAGAAATATGGAGGAGGAAAGGTAGTAGTAAGAAAGATGGACTGGATCCTAGAATGCTGAGATTCTGAATAGAAGTTATAACGATGCTAATGGAAAGCTAATGGTGTATTTCATAATGTTTTTAGTAAATCTAGATACTAGTTGGGATCACCAGAATATAGCTTCCTCAAAGCCAGCTCCATCACCCAAAAGCTTAGTCCAGCCTGAGCAAGTCTCAATAAGCTGTATCTCTGCTCTGGATAAAAGGCTTGGAATCACTTTGAGTTGTCCAGCATTTGACACTGAGGCATCAACATTCATAAAACACAGGCTCTAACAAAATGAGGCCCTCCCGAATCTCTGACATGAGAATTGTTTACTTTAATATCAAGAAGTGTTGGAAAACACCAAAATCTGCATGTGTTTGACCATGTGGACTTTATTGGTTACTACTGTGCACCCTAAAAATTTTAGAGGATGTGTAAGAGAGAAAGCATTTCCTATTATCATGAGCTGTGGTCGCTGTGTGCGTGCTAAGTGTGTCTCTGATGGGTAACACATGCTTTCCTTATCAAGGAGCACAAAAATGACTGAATTAGCCTCCTTATTTCAAATAAGAAAGCTGTCCCTAAAACACTGAAAGTCAGAAAATTCACAAACACAGAGAAGATAAGATCTTTGGCATAGATCTCTAGGTTAAGATACATCAAGTCAGCATAACAAAAAATAGTGAAATCTCTATTAATAGCAAATGGCACTTTAAGAGAATGAAAACGAATGGTGTCCCTGAACCAAATCAAATATTTTTTTAATGTAGGTCTCTATTTACTAGTCTCAAGTACATAGAAGCTTTGTAATGGAAAGTAACCTGATGTTATTTAAAAAGTTAATAAAATACAAATTAATTTCTTAGTTGGGGGAAAACCTGTGAGTTAGATGAAGTAATGGAGATAAAGATAAGTGGGCATATTAAAGACGGTTTAGAATACTTGCTGAGATTGCAAATTATGAGAACAAGAGGTAATGTAATAATTACTCAGCTTGAATAATTCTTAAGGATGCTGGCAATTACAGATTTAGAAACTATTGGGGAATTTGGATTCCTTGCTGCATTCATAAGAAACAGTCTCAATATGAGTTTCTGACAAAGGTTTTCTTCCCATTATTCAAGCTGATAATCTTGCTTTACATTGAAGATCTTTTATTATTGTTTCTTGTGTCAAAGGGTAACAGTACGATACCAAATCTGTAAGTAACATATGAAGTCATAAAGCTGGTGTAGATAAACAGAATTAAGGCAAGGAGTGCTATGATGGCTTTGTTGGAAAGTACCTACCATAGACTAGTTGTAAAGAAGACAATAATTCAGCAAATAAAGACCACCTCCAATGGATAGGCATGGCTCCCAGTTGAGGGATGGGACCACTCACGAATCTCAAAAGTTTTAACCCAGAAATGTTCCTGTCAAAAGGAAAGACAAGGACAAAAATGGAATAGAGAGGTAAAAGCCCTCAAGCGACTGCTCCATCTAGGGATTCATTCGATCTGCAGACAAGAAACCCCCACAGTATTGCTCCTGCCAAGACTGATATGGATGTTCCAGAAGGTTCTACTGGCCCCTGACCAATACAGATACAGATACTTAGAGCCAACCATCTGACTGAGTCCAGGGACACCAATGGAAGAGCTAGGGGAAAGACAAAGGAGCCTAAGGGGATTGCACCCCCATAAGCAGAACAATATCAATTAAGTGGACCACCCAGAGCTCCCAGAGACTAAAGCACCAAACAGAATACACATGAAGGGAGCCAGGACTCCAGCTGCATATATAGCGGAGGAGTGCTTTATCTGACATCAATGGGAGGGAGGGAGGCTTGGTGCCTCAGCATAGAGGAATGTTAGAGGGGTGAAGCAGGAGTGGGTAAATGGGTGAAGTAGCACTTTCACAGAGGAAAATTGGAGAGATGAGAGGAGGTTGGTGGAGGGAGTAATGGGGAAGGAGGATATCATTTGGAATGTAAATGAACAAAATGATTAATGATAGCAACAACAACAGCAACAACAACAACCACAACTACAACAAATGATGAGCCCAAGACAGAGGGAAACCAGGCCAGTTCTGTATCCTGTTATGAAGGGTGTGCATATTACAGATGAGGAACAGTTACTCCAGGATTTCATGGCTAAAACCAGACAGGACTAATATTTTTCATTCATTTTGGTGACATAAAAGGCACTGTAGACAATAAAGATATAAATGGAATTGTGAGCACATTCCTGACTATTGTGAGTTTTTTCCTTAAGGCAGAGAACTAGAGTTCGCTAGTTCAAATAAACAGTAGAACTTAGAAACGAAGAGCTATAGATGACATTAAAACTAAGAGATGCACTAATTTATAGAAGACACTTTTGATTTTCTAAATGTATCTCAGCTGTTTACATAAAGTTTGCCTCTAGATGTATGTGCTTACTTGCATTAGGAAAAAATTATATGATATACAGAGTGAAATGAATACATTTACATGCTCTGTCAAAATTTATGAGACAGAAATTCCTTATCTTCATCTTTCCTTTATCAGCTTTACAATTATGACAAATAGATCAGGAAATCTGCTCTTTAGATAATTCTTGTTCTGGGAGATAACCTTTTATCTGACATGTGACTCTTATAATGGACCATTCTACTACCGGGATGATAGTCCTTAAAGAAATCAGTTTCTAGGGCCCAAGTTATTAACATGTTTTTCTTTTTATGTGAATGTTTCAAGAATTGGGGTATTCCATAGGGCTGAGAGACTATGATTGCTATGTAACTATTTCTGTGCCTTGATGTTTTATATTTTCAGGGTTTTTTTTATGATAGGGCATGAATCTAAATTTCAGATGGTGAGATTAGGTATGCACAATGTCATATATAAAATATACGTGTAAGCATTTCTAAGTTGTTAATTGACAGGAATAAAGGCGTTTGATTGTCTCATTATATTCTCAGACAAATGAACATAATGATTAAGTATTGAAGTAGACATGTTTAGAGAGAAAAGGAAGGTGACAACTCATTTAGGCCAACAAGTGCTGCCCTGAACTGGACCATGGGAAATACATTATTTCCATATTCTATGGCACAAATACAGACTTTTCTCAATGTTAAAGTTTTTTCTTGAGACAATGACAGAATTTGTATTGTTCTGAAAGCTAAGCTCTATCTTTCAGTGTATGATTTTGACTTCTATTAAATCACTTAATTGTAGTGAAACTATATTTTCTAATTTATTATCATGATGAAAACATGTCTTGAATTCTTAGTGTACGTAGAGATATAGGGGTCAATGTATATAATCTCATGAAGTGTTTGTATATTTGTTTCTATGGCATTAATAGGCTGTGTGCAATATGCAGTGAAACTTTGCCTACCAGGCAATCGATTCAGATTCCATACATATTAAAATTATTGTAATTTTCTATTTTGTGTATTAGTAATTAAAACTCAGAGAGGTAAAAAACTGATCCCCAAACTCAATTTGGAGTATCAAATTGATAGTCTGATAGTCTGATACCAAAATTATAATTCTTTTGAAAATGTTTTAAACACACACACACACACACACACACACTAAAATACAATAGTTTCAACCCATCTCCTTTCTTGCCTCCAACTACCTAAGTAGTCTCCTTTCAAAATATCTGTCTCTCAACTCATATCGTATTTATCTCTTCCCCTCACTTTTCTCCCGCGTTCCTTCCTTTTTTTCTTCCTTTCTTCCTTCCTTCCTTCCTTCCTTCCTTCCTCCTTCCTTCCTCTTTCTTTCTCTTTCTTTCTTTCTTCCTTCCTTTCTTTCTTTCTTTCTTTCTTTCTTTCTTTCTTTCTTTCCTTCTTTCTTTCTTTCCTTCTTTCTTTTGCTCTGCCCTTTTGTCTGTCTGTGTCTATCTGTCTATCTGTCTTTCTCTTTCTCTGATCAACCATTACACATAATTAGACATATCCAATAGTGCATAAGTATGGGACCAGTCTCTGAGGTGTGAGAATCATATAAGTTGAAATATCCACTCCCAAAAACAATGATTTTGCTCTCCCAGGCACTATAAGCTACTCCTTAGTAAAGGTGGATTCTGAAGAGCACTTCTGCCCTCCATACCACAATGGTCTTGTTCAATCTTAAAGAGGTCTTGCAGGCAATGCAAGCTGCTTGTCTTACTCAGAAGACAAAATTTCAAGATGTTCACATCTACCTTTTGGCTCTTATACTTTTTAAGATCCTTTTCTGAAATATTTTCCTATCATTGACAGGCACTCTGAAGAACTAATAAGGGTTTGTTAATATAAGTGTCCCATTGAGCACTAAGTCTCTTATTCATAGTGTCTTGAAAATTCATGCATCCTTGCATTCACTTCTAGCCACTGCAATGCCATTATTTTTTTTCTCCATCTTTATTAACTAGGGTATATCTTATTTACATTTCGATTGTTATTCCCTTTCCCGGTTTCAGGGCCAACATCCCCCTAAGCCCTCCCCCTCCCCTTCTCTATGGGTGTTCCCCTCCCCATCCTCCCCCCATTACCGCCCTCCATTCTTGAGTAAAACTGAGACTTGATTTCTCAGTGAAGATCAGTTTTATTAGAAAGATACAATGAAAAAGTATAACGCAACCACCAAAAACATTTCATTTGTTTATAGCATATATATTGCTAGTAACCATACTAAAATGTAGGTTTATGTATGTATATATACATACATACAGAGAAAGGGGAGGGAAGAGGGAAGAAATAGGTAGGGTTCCAGGGAATTTCGACTCTATGTAATTTATTACCTTGGTTAAAACACTTCACCTCTTTCTCTTTAGTATAGGAACAGTTGAAGACATGACCAAGCTAAGGCTAGAACTTTAGCCTGTACTTGCCATTCTTTTTCTTCCACTAGGCTGTGTCATCCAGCTTTGATTAAAGGGTTTAGATCTTGGCTTACTGTAACTTGTTAGGGCATATTTGATTGATATCACTGGGAGTTTTCTCTCTCTTTCTCTCTCCTCCTCCCTCCTCCCTCCTCCCTCTCTCTCTCTCTCTCTCTCCTCTCTCTCTCCCTCCCTCTCTCTCCTCTCTCTCTCTCTCTCTCTCTCTCATTGAAATAGACCTTGGCAGAAAAGGACACAGTCCATAAGGCAAAATGGCAGTCATTCTACAGAATGGAAAAATATTTTGACCAGCTCCACATCTGACAGAGAGCTAATAACCAAAATATATGACGAACTAAAGAAGCTAGATATTAACAAACCAAAGAATTGCTTCTTGCCCTTGCTCTGTCCTCTCCCCCCTTCCCCCTCTCTCACCATCCCTCCCCCCCATCTCTCCATGTGCTCATGGCTGGCCTCTACTTCTCTACTCTCTCTGCCTTTCTCTGTCTCTACTACCCTCTCAACTCCACTCCCCATGCCCTGAATAAACTCTATTCTATAATATAAAAAAAAAAAACAAACCAAAGAATCAAATTAAAACATGAGATACAGATTCTTATCTTAAATGTTACATCAGATGTAAAATAATCTGATTTTGTTTGTGCAGTAGCATTCATGTCTGTCCTTCAAATTATTTCAGGCTTTTCTCTATTGGGATTTTTGATTCCCAAAAAACTGAACTTCATTACTATGAAGTTGTTTATTAAAAATTATATTATAATTTTAAATTTAAAATATATGGGCTATAGTGTGATGATGCAAATTGGTATAATAATGCTAAATGCTATGCAATGGTCAAATCCAAGTATGTAATATTTATATGTAATAAGCTTCTAAGAACACTGTTAAGCCTTGTGTTTAGTTCTCAGTGCAGTCTATATTCTATCTTTTCCCTGTCTATCATTCCATCCATCTGCCCTAGTCAGATTGTACTGATGTAGCACTCATTATAATATGTAAATGAGATGACCATATTTTCTGTCTGTGTTGATTTATTTAGCATAATGTTCTAAAGTTGGATAGAGTAACTCATATCAGTTTTGAAGAGATCATTCTTGTTAGATCTGAGCCAGCAGGAATATGTTATTACTGCAAACTTATTATTAGTTCTTTAGTGCATTACACTTTATTATTCAAATTATTGCTTAGTGAAATTTATCAAACACATCATAAACTGGAAATTCCGTATTTGCACTCTTGTGTTCTATGCATGAATCATATGTAGACACAATACAGATAATTAGTGTAAATAAGAGATACAAATCTTCAAACTCATATTTTATTTCATTATCTTAATATTTTACATAAAAATACCTGCTCTATTTTATAATAATACCTCCATTTTGCAACACTAATATGAGAACTGAAAATATAACAATAAAATTAAGCTTACATATCTATATAGTCTATATAATATTAACTTTATTTAATAAATTAAAAAGAAATCCATATTCCAAAGACATTGTTACTAAACCATGAAAGCAATATCATTAAAAATGGCAAATGTTTTGAAACTGTTGTACTCAAAATTATTTAATCTTAAGCATAATTACATATATTCATCCATATAATACAATGTTCTTTGTAGGGATAATCTCTTGTGCACTATGTTAAAGCACTTGCTGGTCAATAACAACATGAATGGAGTAGAGCTGAGAATTTTGCCCTGGGCTTGAAGGAGATGGATGCATGAAATTGAAAAGAGGTAAGTAGCCATGTGGCTGAACTCGTTATAATAAATGGATTATGTAAGTTATGGGTTATCCAGGAAATGAGCCAAAGTTATGGGCTAGGCACATATTCATAAATAAAATCTCAGAGTCATTACTCAGGAACAAAGTGGCCTGGGTTAAAAGAAACCTGGCTACATTTAATATAGCAAATATGATGCATAAAATTCAAGCTTATGAAAGTCTACAGAAGATTCTTGGATCTTTCACATTAAGAGAAAGAGTCAGCTGTCTTTTGGGTAGATATGGGAAACTGAATCTGAGTACATTTCACAAGCATGATTTTTTAAATGTATATTTCCCTAATTAACATTTAAAATGTTTTCCCATTTCCTGGTTTCCCCTCCAGCAACCCCCTATACCATTGCCCCTCCACCTGCTTCTATGAGAACACTATGAATAAACTTGTTCAGGCAACAAAATGCTATCTAAATGCCTTCAGGGCCTACGGCTGATCTCCTCTTCTCTGAAAAAGGCTACCTATACAAGTCCTAGCTTTTCTCAGTTGCCTATAGTTCTTGGTTTAAAGATAAGGCATTGTGTGCTTTTCTTCATCCATTTTGCTAGGAGCCACATCAAAAATGACCATAGCATGATAACCTTAAGGTTGAAATAATGGCACAAAGACCTTGTTGGAAACCAACACTACTCAAATTGGACTTGAGACCTGCTCAACAAGAGGAAGAATTGGCATATACACCAAAGATGCTCCAACATACAACAAAGACACATGATCCACTATGTTCATAGCAGCCTTATTTATAATAGCCAGAAGTTGGAAAGATCCCAGATGCCCTGCAACAGAGGAATGGATACAGAAAATGTGGTACATCTACACAATAGAGTACTACTCAGCTATCCAAAACAATGATTTCATGAAATTCATAGGCAAATGGATGGAACTGGAAAATATCATCCTGAGTGAAGTAACCCAATCACAGAAAAATACACATGGTATGCACTCATGGTTAAGTGGATATTAGCCCAAATGCTCGAATATTCAAGATGCACAGACCAAATGAAACTCAAGAAGGATGCCCAAAATGTGGATGGATCACTCCTTCTTTAAAAGGGGAACAAGAATACCCATAGGAGGGGATAGGGTGGCAAAGTTTAGAACAGGAACTGAAGGAATGGCCATTCAGAGCCTGCCCCACATGTGGCCCATATACACATATAGCCACCAAACTAGATAAGATGGATGAAGCTAAGAAGTGCAGGCTGACAGGAACCAGAGGTAAATCTCTCCTGAGAGACAAAGCCAGAATATGTCAAATAAAAAGGTGAATGCCAGCAGCAAACCACTGAACTGAGAATGGGACCCTCCATTGAAGGAATCAGAGAAATGACTGAAACAGCTGAAGGGGCTTGAGACCCCGTAAGAACAACAATGCCAAGCAAACAGAGCTTCCAGGGACTAAGCCACTACCCAAAGACTATAAGTGGACTGACCCTGAGCTTCAAATTCAAAGGTAGCAATGAATAGCCTAGTAAGAGGGGAAGCCCTTGGTCCTGGCAAGGTTTGACCTCCCAGTGTATGGGATTGTTGCGGGGGCGGTAATGGGGTGTGGGTGGGGAGGGGAACACCAACATAGAAGGGGAGAGGGAGCGTTTAGGGGGGCGATGGCCTGAAAATTGGAAAAGGGAACAACATTTGAAATGTAAATAAAAAATACCCAATTTAATAAAAATGGAGGAAAAAAATAAAAGGAAGAAAAAAGAGGAAGAATATGCTTCCTTCTCCCTGCTGTGACATTTCCCTATACTAAGGCAATAAGCCAATACAGGACCAAGGGCCTCTCCTCATATTGATGCACAACAAGGCTATCCTCTGCTATGTTTGCAACTGGAGACATCAATCTCTCCATGTTTACTCTTGATGGTTTAGTCCATGAGATATCTGGGGTGTTTGGTTAGATGAAATTGTTGTTCTTCCTATGAGGTTGCAAACTCCTTCAGCTCCTTTAGTCCTTTCTCTAACCTTTCCATTGTGGACCCATTGCTCAGTCCAATGACTGGCTGCAAGCACCTGTCTCTGGCAGAGCCTCTCAGGCTCCTGTCAGAATGCACTTCTTTGCATCCACAATATTATTTTAATTTGGTGACTGTATATGGAATCAAACCCCAGGTAGAACAGTCTCTGGATGGCCTTTCCTTCAGTCTGTCCTCTACATTTTGTTTATGTGTTTCATCCTATGAATATTTTGTTCCCCCTTCTAAGAAGGACAGAATTATCCACATTTTGGTCTTCCTTTCATGTGGTCTGTAAATTGTATCTTGGGTATTCCAAGCTTTTGGGCTAATATCCACTTATCAGTGAGCGCATACCATATATGTTTTATTGTAATTAGGTTACCTCATTCAGGATTAAATTTTCTAGTTCCATCCATTTGCCTAAGAATTTCATGAAATCTTTGTTTTTAATAGCTGACTTGTACTCCATTGTGTAAATGTACCATAATTTTTGTATCCATTTCTCTCTTGAGTGACATCTGGCTTGACTCTATCTTCTGGCTATTATAAATAAGGGTGCTATGAACATAGTGGAGTATATGACCTTGTTCATGTTGAGCATTTTTGGGGTATATGTCCAGGAGTGTTATAGCGGGGTCCTCTGGTTGTACTATGTCCAATTTTCTTAGGAACCGTCAGACTGATTTCCATAGTGGTTGTACTACTTTCTCCATATCTTTGACAGCATCTACTGTCACCTGAGTTTTTGATCTTAGCCATTCTGACAGGTGTAAGGTGGAATCAGGGTTGTTTTGACTTGCATTTCCCTGATGACTAAGGATGTTGAACATTTCTTTAGGTACATTGTGGCCCTTGGATATTCCTCAGTTGAAATTTTTTTGTTTAGCTATACTCCATTTTTAATAGGGTTATTTGATTCTTTGGAGTCCAACTTCTTCAGTTCTTTCTATATATTGGATATTAGCCCTTTATCAGATGTAGAATTGGTAAAGATCTTTTCCCAAACTGTTACTTGCCATTTTGTCCCCTTGACAGTGACCCTTGCCTAACAGAAACTTTGCAATTTTATGAAGTTCCATTTATTAATTGCCAGTGTATAAGCCAATGGTGTTCTACTAAGGAAATTTTCCTTTGTGCCTATGTGTTCAAGGATCTTCTCCACATTTTTTCGATTAGTTTCGATGTATCTGGTTTTATGTGGAGGTCCTTTATCCACTTGGACTTGAGCTTTGTACAAGGAAATAAGAATAGATCAATTTGCATTCTTCTACACGCTGATCTCCAGTTGAACCAGCACCATTTGTTGAAAATGTCTTTTTTTCCACTGGATGGTTTTAGCTTCTTTGAGGAGAGTTTTCTGTACTAACTCAACTGGCAAATGTGAGATCTCTCTCAGGATGTGTTTTAGTGCACCTCCCAGATGCAGCAGAAAGACTTAGCAGTATGACCACAAAATAAATGAGTTTATGTCCATGAGAGAAGCCTGCAGTGTCTTATTGTGGCCTGGAACCACGTTCCCAGAGTGTGCAGAGGTCAGTGGATAGATCCAGCCCAGCATGATAGTGTATATAGGCCCACATGAAAGTCTAATCCAGGAGCCAGCAGTCTGCTAGTCTGAGTTGACAAGATAGAAGCATACTTCAGACAGGGGCTGGCCTGAGGAGCCTGCTGCCTCATCAAACAACTTCACAGATTGGAGGTGGGGATAGTCATAGTGTGGGAAGCAGATCTATATAAATATATAAAAATGAAAATAACTATAACATACAGCTTTTGCCATTTTAATTAGCTTAAAGATAGAAACAAACGAGAAAGAGATAAATGACCTAATTGATATGGACACATTAACAATTGTGATTATTTCCAAGCTGGTAATCTTTATCTAGGTAATCATAATGGTTTTCTCTGCCTTCTCAAAGAAAAGTGATTAAAGATGCAAGCAGAAAAATATGATAAATGAAAATGGAGCTCAGAAGAAAAAATTAGAAAATTTTATAAATTAAATGATAAAAAATACAAAGAGATACAGGACAAAGAAAATAATAAAAACATGGTTAAAGGCCTTAAAAATTAAAATTGGAAAAAATGAATTAAATGAAGAAAAATACTAAGATAGAGACAGAATAAATAAGGTCAGAACTATATATTGATAATCTCAATATTCTTTTATCTGCCCTTTTTTCTTTTTATCTGTTATCTGCTTTTTTCCCTTTCATCCTTTCTCTTACTTTTCCCCTTAACACTTAGGAAAGAAAGAATAGAGGACAGAACAAGAAAAAAAAATAAATCCCTAAATCTAAGCCCCTAACTTTGAGTCCTCCCTAAGACCATTTACAGCTTGTAAACAACCTCCTTTAAGTGATGATGAGTTCCATAGAATGACCTATTTACCTCACCTCTTGGGAATGCAAGCACTGTACTTTTAATGTTGCTTCCTTTGATCTGAGGGAATCATTTTTCTTTAGGGGCTCATATATTATTATGATATTGGCCAGTTTTAAAAAGGCTACCTATACCATTTGTTGTGCAGTTTTTGTATGCAGGGCTCAAATGAAATCCTAATAGGTCAGTGATGATAAATGATCTAGCTACCCATTTTGGAATTGTCCTGGTTGCAGGTTTTTTGTGGAAGCAACATTGAGGCAGTTTGTAAGACTGAAGGACTTTGGCTACTTTTATTGTTGTTTTTTCTCTGTGAACATATAGACTTTCATATACATTTCTGTGTTCTCTGTTCTAGCAGATCAGCATATAATAGTTAAGTAGAAATAAATAATTTAGATATTGTGTAAACAGATGGTCTTCAAAAAGCTCAGATATCCAGAGAAAATGATCTATAAAGATGTTTTATTAATAAAAGGATTTTCAAGACAATGACATCTCTGCTCCTGTGAGTACCTCCAATCTACCTCAAAGAAGATGATGAACATCAAGGAACCTACTTATAGAATTTCCTTCAAATATGGCAAACTAGCTATTTGGGGAAAAAGTGCCCTACCTCTACTGCTAGCAGAATGCTGTCCAAACTCTACAAGGAAGATGCAGAGAAGTTGCTGCCAAAGTATGCAATGATAAGGTAAGCTAGTCCTTCATAATACTGTGAATGTAATTCTTACACTGGGCCAGAAGTTCAAAGATAGAAGCAACAGTGATGCAGAAAAATGTGAATGACCTCCAAGCAGCCTACACCTCATTCATTTTATAGTTTTGAAAGCTTCTTGCTCTATACTTCCTGCACACTGAGGTAATATTTATTCTTCTCAAATCTCTAGTGAGGTTGAAGAATATAGACTCACAATTAAAATTATTTTGTCTAGGATTTATGAAAATGTTTAATTCTTATTGTATATAATTTATTGATGATAGAGAAAGAGACTTTTCTTTGACAACAGGGGAAGATGTAGGGACAATCTCCTGCATGCTTTGTATTCAGCTGTCAATGAAGAGCTGAATAGCCAATGAGCTGTAACAGGAAACAGAAGCTGGGGCATCCAGTAGAGAGGAATAAGAATTCGTGGAATGAATCAAGAGCAAGATTTTCACCCTGGACTCAATGGAGATGGAAACATGAAATTGAGTAAAGGTAAAAAGACATGTGGCAGAACTCAGGTTAGAATAAACAGATTTTATAAGTTACAAGCTAGTCAAGGAATGAGCCAAAGCTTATAGCCTAGGCAGTTATTCATAAATAAGTCTCAGAAAACAAACAGCTTTGGGTAAAAAGACCATGAACACAATTGTTATGACAAATGATGTTATATTAAATCTCAAAATATTAAAAACATTATCATGTCATTTAAAATTATTGTCATGTATTTAATAGGATACTTAATTATAGACATATTATATCTTGGTTTTATTTGTTGCAAGTTGAGTTTAATAATTTTACAATTTCATTTACTTATATGATATTTTATAATATGCTTTCAGAGTTTTTTATTATTATGATATGACATCATGACCAATAGCAACTTAGTGAGAAAAGTGTTTATTTCATTTTTATATCCACATATTAATTTGTCATATAACAGTCAGGACATGAAATCAAATAAGGCAGGTACTCAGAGGTACAACAATGATGCTTTTATTTCCTTATTTGATGAAATGTAATGAGAACCGTATCAAGTTGTGCAAACTGATGATGTAAGGTGAGCCCAGAGTATTCTTTTCTCTCTTCTAACTATCTCTAGGCCTAGACCTTAAAGCTTCTAGCTTCCATACAATCTAGGCTTACAAGCTGACCGACTCAATCTGGATTCTCTCAGCTCCTGACTGAATTGCTCTGTTTGCCCTCATGCCAAATCTGATAATATGTTATAATATTTTGGCTGCTTCTCATTCTCTGTATCATTATTTCACTTATGGTATAGCTTGCACTCTCTGTCTCTGAACAACTAGCCCAATAAAACTACCAAACACATCCTTCACCACCACATACTTCTCTCTCTCTCTCTCTCTCTCTCTCTCTCTCTCTCTCTCTCTCTCCCTCTCTCCCTCTCTCCCTCTCTCCCTCTTTCTCTTTAATAACTTTACTTATTTACATTTCACATGTTATCCCCCTTCTTGGTTTACCCACCTTAAACCACATAGCCAAAGATCTGGTAAGAATGCAGACACATACTGATCTGCTGTGAGATCTGGCTAGAAAACGACATACCCGTAGCACATACCTTTAATCTTCCACACTGAAAGTAAGGTTAGTTTGTAAAAGGAAGCAGCCGTGATTGATACCACATCTAATTGAGGGGAGACAAAGAAATGAATCAGAGAAACATCTGACAGAATGAGTCAAAAATAGTATATGCCCAATTCATAGGAAAAGAGCCCAGAAATGAGAGGGTACATAGAAGCAGCAAGAGGAAGTACTGTGTCCAATTTTCTTAGGAACCTCCAGACTGATTTCAAGAGTGACTGTACTCTTGCAGTCCCACTAGGAATGGAGGAGTGTTCCTCTTTCTCCACATGCTCCCTAGCATCTGAGGGTACCTGAGATTTTATCTTAGCCATTCTGACTGTTGTGAGGTAGAATCTCAGGGTCATTTTGTTTTACATTTCCTGATGACTAAGGATGTTGAATGTTTTTCTTTTTAAATCATTATTATTACCATCATCCTCATCATCACCACCACCACCACCACAACCACTACCACCACTATCATCATCATCATCATCATCATCATCATCATCAATTTTTTAGATTTTATTCAGATTTTATTCCCCTCCTGATCCACCCTTCGACTGTTCCACATCCCATACCTCCATCCCACTTCCCTCTCCCTGTCTCTATTAGGATTTTCCTACCCCTCCCACCACACCAGACCTCTAAACTCCCTGGGGCCTCTAGTCCCTTGATGGTTAGGTGCATCTTCTCAGACTAAACCCTGACCTGGTAGTCCTCTGCTGGATATGTGTTGGGAGCCTCACATCAGCTAGTGTACGCTGCCTGATTTGTGATCCAGTGTCTGAGAATTCTCAGGAATCCAGGTTAATTGATTCGAGTCCTCCTATAGGGTTGTCCTCCTCCTTAGCTTTCTCCAGCTTTTTCCTAATTCAACCAAAGGGGTCAGCAGCTTCTGTTACTGGGTACAAGTATCTGTTTCTGACTCTTTCAGCTGCTTGTTGGGTCTTTTGGATAGCAATCATTGTAGGCCCTTTTTTGTGAATACGCCATAGCTTTAGTAATGGTGTGAGGTCATGGGGTCTCTCCTTGATCTGAAACACAATTCGGGCTTGTTGCTGAGTGTTCTTTTCCTTAGGCTCTTCTGCATTTCCATCCCTACAGTTATTTCAGACAGGAACCATTATGGGTGAAGAGTTTTGACTGGTGGTACCACCTCTGGGCTAGTGGTAATAGCAGTCATAATTATGAATAAAATTTTTCTAAAGAGGTAAGAGTTAATATAGAGACCATGGAAGTTTATTGCTTACTGGCTTGCTCTCCATACCATACTCAGACTGGTTTCTAGTAGCACCCAAGACCACTAGGTCAGAGGTGATACCTCTGAAAATGGGCTATGAACTCCTGCATCAATCATAAACCAATAAAATGCTTGTAGAATTGGTCACAGGTTAATCCTTTGTAGGCATTTTATTTATTAAGATTCCTTCTTAAATGATCCTATATTCTATCAAGTTGACACAAATCTATCTCTCACATGTGTAAACAATTAGAATACTAGAATCTGTACTTAATGAAATCACACTCCAATATTAATCTGTATTACAGGAAGAGTTTTAAAGTCTTATTCATTTTAATTCTTATCATCCCATGACTTATACTCTTTGGATATGTTTATAGCACATCTATACCTTTTCTGTGTGTTCACTACTTCTCAGTCTTTGTCCTGTATTCTCCATAACATCCTGTTCTTCCTCAGATCTCTAACTGCTCTTTCTGTTTCAAGTTTTATGTTATAAAACAAGCATATTTATTCCTTCATTCTATATTTATATTTAATTTAAAGATAAGTATTTTAAATTATGAAAACTTATATCTTGAAATAAATATTAAATGAAACATTTTACATCTGATAAATGAGTGCAATGTTTGGTAAATATTCTTTAAATATGATGTCAATAAAGACTTTCTTGCAAAGAGCATATTTAATAGTGCTTGATTGGGGTGATTGAATTGATTCAATATGCATATTACCTTAAACAATCTGTATAAAAGATATTTCTTTCATATTGTGGAGAATCAAAGTTGGCACAGAATAATTGTTCCTGAACTTAATTCAATCTGTATATGTTTGATAGATAATTTCTAACTTTATATCTAGATGAAATACAATGTATATCAAAAGGAATAGACATTGAATCCAAGTGCATAGTCTAGTAAAAAATATTCATTAATATCCTAACACAATTTCATTATTATAATCTTTGATATCCAAAACCAAGTGTTTATTTTAGAATTCTTTTCTGAAATATTTATTTTTAGTGAATAGCCTATAATCAGGAAGATATTTTAATTTGTATCTGTAAAAAATTGAAAGCATCATGCAAGTAGATTCATATTTACAGATTTAGATATTTTTAAAGTTTTCAATATAGAAATTGCAAAATATAATTTTAATTTCACTTAAATTGATAGGTTCATATTTAAATACCTAAAAATAAGAAAAAACACCTTGGATACAATATTCAACTTAAGATACCAAATTTTTTAGTCAACAAAGTAATCAAGGATGTATCTTTTTTTATCTGTTATGTGCTGCAGAGTATAAATTAAAACATTTAATAATGATGGATACTTTGGATGTCTATGAAATATATTAATTCATGCAGAAAAAGTGTACATCTACTTGAAATTTATGGACTGATAACTGTACACATTCTAATTTTGTTAGAGACAAAGTTAAATTCAACAAACACTGTTCAGTTAGGAAATTAAAATAAACTAGCTCTATCCTGAGTCTCTTTTAGGTTCAGAGTCAAGATTTTTGTTGTAATGTCATTGCATGTGAAAAAATTTAACTATGTCACTAAAAAATAGAAAATTTAAAACTATTTGACTGCATTTTAAGAGTAAATTAAAT
This sequence comes from Rattus rattus, assembly GCF_011064425.1. Taxonomy (NCBI): domain Eukaryota; kingdom Metazoa; phylum Chordata; class Mammalia; order Rodentia; family Muridae; genus Rattus; species Rattus rattus. Next base: position 75,912,444 of record NC_046160.1, read on the forward strand.
ATTAGTGCTGATGGAGCTTTTTATTACATGAACTTTAATTAACTTTATTATATAAAAACTCATAAGTTGCTTCTTTCTTAATTGAATTATGCTAGTTATAGATTAATTTATCAAACTGATTTTCATAGGCAAATTAAATTAGTGAACTTTAAATTGCTGAACAATTTAATATGATATCCAAAAACTTTAAAATGGCTCAAATGGATTTTACAATTTAACATAATTAGAATTATCTTTCCAGTGTCACAAATGTTGCATAATAATGTAATGTAAATGAACTCTATAAAATATATATAAAGTTATTTAATTTAAGTTCATTTACTTAATGTAAAATAAATTTTAAATTATTTATCATTCATTTTATGTTTTGAATAGAGCCTTTAGATATTTACACCAATCATATTGAACATATTATTTATATTTATATTATTTAACTTTATATGTAAATACATTTACATATATGTTTCCATATACTATACAGGTTTATATAAAGTATGTTCTAAATAAATTTAATATAGTTATTTATTATATTTTATAAGCATATAATATAGTTTTTCAAAGAGTAGACAGCAAATACTTTAAAGATTTTTGAAGTATTGAATTATAAATTAAGTATGAAGAATAAAATTTTAGTTAGCCTTTTAAAGATAATTCATAAAGTTATTTCGATATGGATATACCTAAATCATTGGTTTGGATTCATGAAACTATTGTTTTGCAATCTAAAGATGAAAAACTCAAAGTTATAGTGTAGAAGTAGTAGAATAAGTGTTTGTCTCAGAACAAATGAAAGTAAATTTCTTTAACAAAATGAAGAAACAAAATTTAATAATCCTCATTAGTTTCACACCTTTATGATTATTGTTATTTATTTTGTTTTATTAGTATTGAGACAAAGTCTTGTTGTATACTCTTGGCTCACCTGGTGTTTATTCTGTCATAATCCTCTGTGCATCAACCTTGTCTCCTCCCATATCTGATTCTTCCCCCCTTTTCTTCTATGCTCCTCCTCTCTTCCTCCTAAGTACCCTCCTACCCTCTACCTCCTGTGAGTATTTTGTTCCTCCTTCTAAGGAGGACTGAAGTGTCCTTATTTTGATCTTCCATCTTCTTGAGCTTCATATAGTCTGTGAGATTTATCATGGGTATCCAGGCATTTTGCCTAATATCCACTTATCAGTGAGTATATACCAGGTGTGTTTTTTATTATTTTTTATATTTTATTGAATATTTTATGTATTTACATTTCAAATGTTATCCCCTTTCCCAGTTTCCATTCCAGAATCCCATGTCATCTTCCTTTCTGCTTCTGTGAGGGTGCACCCACTACCATTCACCTACTCCTACATATCCCACTACCATTCCCCTACCCTGGGGAATTGAGCCTTCACAGGATAAAGGGACTCTACTCCGATTGATGGCAGACAACGCCATCCTCTGCTACGTATAGGACTGGAGACGTGGGTCCCTCCAAGTGTATTCTATTTTTGGTGGTTTCCAAATCTAGACACTATTGTGGATGGCAAGAAGTACTTGCTGGCAGGAGCCTGTTATAGCTGTCTCCTGAGAGGCTCTGCCATAATCTGACAAATACAGAGGCAGATGTTTCCAAACAACCATTGGCCTGAGCTCAGGGTCCCCATTGGAGGAGTTAGAGAAAGGACTGAAGGAGCTGAATGGTTTGTGAGAGGAAGAACAGCAATGTCAACTAACCAGAACCCCCAGAGTTCCCAGGGGCTAAGCCATCATGTGTGGGTTTTTTTGTGACTTTGTTACCTCACTCAGGGCGATACTTTCCTGATGATATTTTGACGGATGGGGCTTCATAAAATTGCAAAGCTTCTGTAAGGCAAAGTGCACTGTCAATAGGACAAAATGACAACCAACAGATTAGGAAAAGATCTTAACCAATCATTTATCTGATAGAGGTCCAATATATAAAAGAAACTTAAGAAGTTAGACTCCAGAGAACCAAATAACCTTATTAAAAATGGGGTACAGAGCTAAACAAATAATTCTCAACTGAGGAATATTGAACAACCGAGAAACACCTAAAGCAAATTTTCACTATTCTTATTCATCAGGGAAATGCCTTTCAAAACAACCTTGAGAATCCACCTCAGACCAGATAAAAAAACTCAGTTGACAGCAGATGCTGGTGATGATGTAGAAAAGAGGAACACTCCTTCACTGTTAGTGGGATTGTAAGCTGATACAACCACTGTGGAAATTAGCTCATCAGAAAATTGGACATAGTACTTACTATCTGAGGGCCCATCTATATCACTTCTGTGCATATACCCAAAAGATTCTCCAAAGAGTAGCAAGGACACATGCTCTACTCTTTTCATAGCAGGCTTATTCATAATAGCCAGAAGCTGGAAAGAACCCAGATGTCCCTCAACAGAAGAATGGGTATAGAAAATGTGGTACATTTACACAGTGGTGTACTACTCAGCTGTTAAAAACAATGACTTCATGAAATTATCAGGCAAATGTATGGAAATAGAAAATATTTTTATAATACTTTCTCTGTTATTAGTCTTCCAAGCAGTAAAATGTTGACTAAGACAGAAGTTGGTACCAAGAGGGTGTTACACAAGCCTGACCACACTACTATTTGTTGGTAGAATGTAAACTTTGGAACGTTGGATTAGAAAAGCAGTTGAGGGATTAGGGATTTAGCTCAGTGGTAGAGCGCTTGCCTAGGAAGCGCAAGGCCCTGGGTTCGGTCCCCAGCTCCGAAAAAAAGAACCAAAAAAAAAAAAAAGAAAAGAAAAGAAAAAGAAAAGCAGTTGAATGCTTTAAATTAGGATTAATGGTCCATACTAGTAGACTTATAGCAGACAGTGGTTCTGATAATAATGTATATCCTGATAATACAGCACAAAAGTGTCAGAGGTGTAAGGTGCTTAGAGATTATTCTTATGATGCTTTGATAAAGAATGTGACTGCTTTATGCCCTTGTCTGAAAACAATGGCTGAGGTTATAGTGAAGAATTTTGGATAAATGGAGTTTGAAGAGATTTCCAAATAGCCTACTATTGACTGTGGTTATCTGTGGCCAGTCGTACTAAGATCTATAAAAAAGGAAACAAGTTGAGGAGAAAACAATTACAAGATATACGGTTTAAGGAGAAACGGTATTCCAGGAACCAAGAAGTGTAATGGAGCTAAATTCTCTGCTCAGGGAGTTAAACAAATTTAAAAGAAAAATATCCTAATGCTCAATGAAGTAAAAGTAATGGTGACCTCAGGACAAAACTCCATGTTTTCAAATTGTGGAAAGGAGTTAATGAACATCTTAGGCAGTGAAGGAAAATATTAAGAAGAGAAAGCTAATGCAGATATAATTGAAAGACAAGATATGTTCCAGGCCCATCAAGAAACATAGTGTTCTAGTTTCAGCCTTGTGGTTCTGGCTTTAGAGGCAAGAATATAAGATAAAAGTTATAGAATTTTCCTCTGTAACTAAGAATAAACTCTGAGGCCAGCCAAGAGTTAGGCGTGATCCCTCATAGAGGCACATAAAAAACATTGGGCGAAACTCTGAAAGTTAAGCCTGCGTTTCTCTGAGACACTCAGATGTTGGGGATCTCAGAGTTGTGAGAGAAGAGATCTAGTAACAAGGAGTAGAACCAGTCAAAGAGAGAAGCTTTTTGCAGTCCAAAAAGCTAAAAAGAGTTGGAGACTTGAAGAGTATATTGACATCTGACATAGAGAATGGAATTCAGAGTTTTTCCTGCAGGTATTAGGTCTTGCTTTGGAACAGTATTTCCTTACTCTATTCCCTGTCCTCCCTTTTAAAAGGGTCATGTATGTCCTCTGTTACTGCATGTTGGAAGTATGTGATCTGCTTCTTGTTGTTGTTGTTATTAATTTAACAGGGAGTTACAGTTAACAGATTGTCATGAGTATCAGAAGGGACTTTGAACTGTGGTCTTTTAAATATTGTTGAGACTGTTGTAGACATGGGAAATTTTAAAGTTGGACTGAGTGAATTTTTTTTCATTATTATGTATATACAAGCCCATTGGTGTCAAGGAGTGAAACTTGTTAGTTTGAACAAAAATTGCCACACCCCAAAACACATGTTTGCAAGTTTGATCCATAGGGAGTGTTACTACTTAACTGAGATTAGGAGGTGTGGCCTTGTTGAAATTTGTTTGAGACTGTTCTAGATAGTTAAGAGATAGCCATGAGTCTCAGAAGGGACTTTGAATTATGGTCTTTTAAATATTGTTGAGTTTGCTATGATTCTGGTACAATTTAACAGAAGTATGACACAAAAAGACACATATAAAATTGGTGGGGGCATGCTGTGCAGATACAAGAGGAGTTAAAAAGTTAACTGGAATGGATATTAATATCTATTAATATCAATTAATATCAACAGTATAAAATACTTCTTAAATATCTAAAGTACTGTTATAAATTTTCTTGTCTCTTACTCTGGCTCATAGTGTAGACTCCTTGACAACTCCAATACAACACGATAAAAAGTAAAATTTCTCTTCTGGTTCTAGTAGATAAATATGCATCATATTTAACTCCACACTTAATTTCAAGTATAATTTTTAATATTTCTATTATTTTTCAGTTTCCATTTTTTTAATTTAAATGTTCAGTTTCTTAGTGTTCAAAATTGGAAGGCTAACTAAATTGAGTTTATAGATCATGCAGGCTTTATTAACACCTTTCTATATTAACTTTATACTCATTGTATTGCAGTATCCAGTTATATAATGTATTGATATGTCTTGTCTTTTGTTAGCCATGTCTTTTGTGATAACATTCATTCATAATTTCTATAGAAAAATTTCCATGGCAGTTTCTAGATATCAACCCTGGAGTCAGTTCCTGACATTTTCACTTGGATACTGTCAGAACACCGTCTATGAATGAAGATATGAGAGGAGATGGCTGAGACCTTGGAAAAAAAAAACACTCAGGTAAACAAGATGAGAGTCTTGTAATCTCTGTCCTACATAACATGGGTTATTCTAGGAATGTGATTTCCTGACATTCCCACAGGTAATAATAGGAGTGGTTTTGCTTTTGATGACATGTTATCTAACTCATTATTATTCAGAATGATAGTTCCAAGCTTGAGTTATTCTCAAGTCTCTTTATAAAAATAGTAGGAACTTGCCCTTTAGAATCTGTAAGTTCTCATTTGCCCCTTCTCTCCTGATTTTATATAATCATGTGACCTTGCTCTTATGACTTAAAAACTTTAATTCAGGTGAAATTTGCTAATATTACCTTGCATATCTAATTCATGCTTTATAAAAATAAAATTATTTTTGAGGACTAATGAATTTATTGGTTTTAAAATACAAGACACAAATAGAAAAATTAAGCAGCTTTATTTTGATCTTAATATCTTATAATATAATTAGGAGTTCTTACTTTCAAATTTTATGCTATTTTTGAAAAGGCTTTTACCTCCAAATATTAAAGAATGTTATTTAGGCATAAAGTTTTTCCTTTTGGCCAATTAAAATGAAGCTCTTTAGTTTGCCTTGCAATGTGAGTTTTTCTCAACCTAAATACATAGGAATGAATGAGATAACTAAACATTTTTATAAAATATATTTCATTTATAAAATGTAGTATGTGAATACTCATAAAATTCTATGCTTTATTACCTTTGTCAAATCCAGAGACTAAATTTTTCCTCATATTATACCCATGAGTGTGGAGTCACTGTCTAATAGTGGACTAACCAGGAACCATACCATTAAAGAAATTTGACACTCATTTCCCTTGAACATATCAAGTGTCAGTGGTTCCCTAGGTAGGGATGAGGCTGACTGGCACCTACATATTCCATATTAGAATATTTACTGGCTTTGGCAAGTTTTCTCCAGGGAACTAGAAGAACGTAACTTTCTTTTCCTTTTATTGAAAATAATATTTTACCTAATATATCCTTACTATGATTTACTCTTCCTATACTTAATCACATTATTTCCCACTTCCCCTTCTTTCCTCTTTATCATTAGATATAAATAAAATTTAAATTTAAATAACAATATAGTATAATATAATATAAAAGATATAAGATAAATAAAAAACTAACACACCACAGTTGGAAAAGATAGAGAAAGAAAAGAAACAAGAAGAGTGACAAGAATTAGAAACCACTTCTTTCACACACTCAGGAATCCCATAGAAATTGTACTTATTAGGGGAATTATCCCGTAATAAGTACACAGATGAAGTGTCTCTGACCTGTTCAGGTTCTAAGCATGCACCTTCAGATTCTGTGAGTTTATATGAGCTTTGATCATGTGGATTTAGAGGGCCATTTTTCTTCGTGTCCTCTGTTGCCTCTGGCACTTTTCATTCTTTCTCTCTCCCCTTCCATAGGGTTCACTGAACCGTGGAGGATGGAGTTGATAGAGACATCCATTTAGGGTTGAATGCTTCAAGATCAATCACTGTGTAAAATGTCTGGCTGTGGATTTCTGTATTTCTTCTCATCTGCTAGATCGGAAATCTTCTCTGATGATGGCTGAGCAAAAACTGATCTTTGAGTATATCAGAATATCATCAACAGTCATTTTATTGCTACTTTTAAAAAAGAAAACTAGCATTTCATTTTAATCTAGATCTTTGGGCAACCCAATTCCAGGTTTTTGGTCACACAATCAATATTGAAGATGGGTTATATTTGGTAGAGTATGCCTTAAGTCAAATCAGGTATCTTTTTTTTTTAAATTACTCCCATAAGCCTTGTGAAAACATGGCATGACCATATCATATCATTGTAGATGAAAGTTTTTGTGGCTGTGTTGGTATTTATGTTTTCTTTTAGTACCATGCACAATACCTTCCTGGATGAAAAAAGCTAGAAAATAGGGGTGTAGCCTGTATACAGACATCAGTTCACCTCCATAATCAATGAGTTGTATAGTGGTTGTCTTAAAAATGTGTCCTTGTCACAATTTATAGAAAGCATCCTATAGTCTTGACTACAGGTTATTTGGTGATTCCAATGTGACACCTTCAGCACAAAAATCTCAATTAGATATAACTCAGTTCGAGGATGGAGAGTTTTATTTGGTTACAATATATGGCCAGTTGAAACTCTGTCTTCCCCATTATTTGATGATTTCATTTAGATCATCTTCATTTATATGGAAGCTTCTACTCTAATAGGTTTAAATAATCCCACTAAAGTGACCCTTATTTTTAGCTGTCTTTCTCTGTGTTCTTCCCTTGTCCCCACATTCTTCTCCTTTCCCCTCCTTGATCTTTTTGATCCAGTCCTTCTCATTCGACCATAACTATTTAATTTCTCTTTCTTAACAACATAGAACTCTACCCTTTTGTCCCTTACTTTATTTCTTTTTTTCCTCTTTTTTTTCCTCTTTTTTTCCAGCATGGCAAATATTTTAGTGAAATTTCATTTCATTTTTCATTTATTTATTTGCTCACTTTACATCCTAATCACAGCCCTCATTTCTGCATCCCTCACAGTCCCTTCCTGCATCCTTAATCCATTTCTCCTCTGAGAGGGTGAAGGCTGCCCTTATTATCCCTGATCATGGCACATCAAGTCTCTGCATTTCTAGGTGTATCCTCTCCCACTGAGGCCAGACAAGGCATCCCAGTCAGGGGAACAGATTCCACAAACAGACAACAGTTGTAGGGACAGCACTCATTCCCTTGTTCATGACCTATATGAAAACCAATTTGGACATCAGATACATACATGTAGGCATCTAGGTCCCACCAATGTGTATGTTCTTTGGTTGGTGGTTCAGTGGAGAGCCCCCAAGGGTCCAGGTTAGTTGACTCTGTTGCTCTTCCTCTTGAGTTCCTATCCCCTTCGGGTCCCTCAATCTTTCCTCCTACTCTTTCAAAGAATCTCTGAGATCCATCCACTGTTTGGCTATGGGTTTCTACATCTGTCTCAGTCAACTTCTGGTTGGAGCCTTTCAGAGTACATTTGTACTAGACTCATGTGTGCAAGTATAACAGAGTATCATTAATAGTATCAGAGATTGGTGCTTGCCCATGGGATGGGTCTCTAAATTTATACCCAAGAGGAGAAGGGGGCTACTGGGACAATTGGTGCTGGTTAGCTAAAGCTAAGAAAATAGTTGTGATTAAGAAGAGACCAGAACAACTGAGTTGAAATCTTCGGGGAGGTGTTTTCTGAAAGCATGAAGATGCTGTGTTCCATAGATAGCCATGGTTTTACCTCCTGCAGCAGTTGTACTTGATAATATGCAAGAGTTACCAAGGTGGTACTGGTTTCGAAGGCATGAATGGGTTATGAAGAACAGCTGAGGCTTGGCTGATCAGAGGTCACTGGTGAAAATGAAACCTCAGTTGCAGTTGATGGCACAGGACTGAAGTGATCATGCAAAGTAGTTGAGGTTTGGCACCAGGAAGAGAGCCTATGAGAGGCTATTGGTGAAGCCTAGCTGCATCGTAGACCCCAGTGTATTGGAGATACCACTACCATGGGAATTGCCACCAACAGCAGCAGCAGTGGAGTGAATCAACCTGAGCTTAGAATGATACAGAGGGCAGAGCTACAGAAGTGTGATTCTAGCCCTTTGGAGGAGCTCAGAAGATCATGTGTGGATGCCAGACATTGAAACATGAAGCTGTAACATTGAAGTTGCCTTGGAGAACCCAAGTTTTCGAAATGCCAGAGCTGTGTATCATCTGCTGAGAAAAGCCACTAATGGGGAGTGGAACCAGCCCAGGACAAAGAAAATTCTTCCAGTCTACAAAGATGAAAAAGAAGTTGGAGATCTGAAGACTGCTTTGACATCAACCATAGAGATGCAAGTTTGGTGTTTGCCCAGCTGCTTTCCTGTCTGCCTTTGGGAATCACAGTTAAGTGATTAGATGCATCTCAGAACAGACTCTGAACATTGGATTCTTAACTTTGTTGAGACTGCTATAAACAATGGGGATACTTGTAATTGGACTAAATGCATTTTTATTATGCTATGTTTATGTATGGCCCTTATAGACTCCATTGTTTGAACAATCCCAAGGGGGCTAGGGAGTGGAATGTGATGGTTTGTATAACCTCAGCTGAGGGAGTGGAACTATTAGAAGTTGTGGCCCTGTTGAAGTAGAAGTGGCCTTGTTGTAATAGGTGTGTCACTGTGGGTGTGGGCTTAATACCCTAGCACTAGCTGCATGGAAGTAAGTATTCTGCTAGCAGCCATTAGAGGAAAATGTAGAACTCTCATCCTGTACCATCTCTGCCTGGATGCTGCCACATTCTTACCTTGATGATACTAGACTGAAAAACTGAACCTGTAAACCAGCTCCAATTAAATGGTGTCCTTGTAAGACTTCCTCAGTCATGGTATCTGTTCACAGCAGTAAAATCCTAAGACAGGAAGTTCAGCCAGTTATTGTTTAGCCATTCCCTCTGCTCCATCTTTGACCCTACAATTCTTTGTAATTAGGATATAGACGTTAAGAATTCAGGATTCACCATGGTGGATTTTCCACTTGATGAATATGAGGTGTCTTTTCTGACCACTTTTGATTACTTTTGGTTGAAAATCTGTATTATTAACTACTAGAATGGCAGTTCAAGCTTGTTTCTTGGGTTTATTTACTTAGAAAAAACATCTCTTCCCAGTCCTTTACTCTGAGGTAATGTCTATTTTTTTTTTTTTGATGAAGTATGTTTCTTATAGGCAGCAGAATCGTGGATCTTACACATCCACTCTGTTAGCCTGTGTCTTTTCATTGGTGAATTGAGTGCACTGATGTTGAGAAATATTAATGACAATGATTGTTAGTTCCTATTGTTTTGATGATGATGGTGTGTGTGTGTGTGTGTTTGTGTGTGTGTGTGTGTGCTTGTGTATGTATTTCTCTTCTTTTTTATTAGCTATGAGGTTATTTAATTTTTTATTCTTTCTTGGGTGTATTTACCCTCCTTCTGTTGGCATTTTCATTCTAGTATTCTCTATATGGTTGGATTAGTAGTAAGATATTGTTTAAATTTGGCTTGTCATGTACTATTTGGTTTCTCCATCTATGATGATTAAAAAATTTGCTGGGAAAATAATTTGCTGGGATTATTAGTCTGCACTGATATTTGTGATCTCTTTGGGTCTGAAATACATCTTTCCATTTCCTTCTGAATTTTTATAGTCTCTGTTGAGAAGTAAGGTGTAATTCTGATGCATCTGCCTTTATATGTTACTTGGCCTTTTTTTTTTAGCTTCTAATAATCTTTATTATTCCATGCATTTTGGTTTTTTATTATTATGCAACAGAATCATTTTCTCTTCTGGTCCAATCTATTTGGTGTTCTGTAGGCTTCTTCTCGATTTATGAGTATCTTTTTCTTTAGGTTGGATAAGTTTTCTTGTATGATTTTGTTGAAGATAATTTCAGGTCCTTCGAATTGGGAATGTTCACACTCTTGGATACCTATTATTCTTAGGTTCAGTCTTTTCATTGTTACCTGATTTCCTGGATGTTTTGGGTTAAAAGATACTTTTGCTTTGTATTTTCTTTGACACTTATGTCAATAGCTTCTATTCTACTTTCTATACCTGAGATTCTCTCTTCTATCTTTTGTATTTTGTTGGTGATGTTTCAGTTTGTAGTTTGTGTTCTCTTTCTTAGGCTTTCCATTTCCAGTGTTGCATTTCTTTGTGTTTTCCTCATTCTTCTATTTCAATTTTCATGTCTTGAACAGTTTTATTTGTTTCCTTCACCCATTTGATCATATTATTCAGTATTTCTATATATTTATTTGTTTTCTTATTAAAGGTTTCTATCATCTTCATAAGATAAGATATAACAGCATAGTTTTGCACTTCAGATGTGGTAGGATATTGATGGCTTGCTGTAGTAAGAGAGCTTGTTACTGATGGTGTCATAATGTATATTCTTTGTTGATGGTGTTCTTTTCCTTGCCTTTAGCAAGGTTAACTTTGAAAGACCCTAGTAGTAGGAGGCCTCTGAAGCTGGTTGTCCTAGGTGCTAACAGGCCTAGAGGGGGACAGGCAGAACTGTGGCCCAGGGAGTTGAGTGCATATCTGTGATTACAGGTAGAGGTGTGGACCAGGAGATGAACACAGAAATGATGAGGCAGACCTTATGGCTGCTAGTCTTCTGAGGGTTCAGCAGATTGGGACATGGGCATCTCACCAGAATATCCCACGTGATAGTCTGGGAGGCAGGCAGAGTTTTGGACCAGGAAATGGAGTGCAGGTCTGTGATTGTAGATAGTGGTGTGGACTAGAAGATGAAACACAGAAATGATGGGGTATAACTCCATTTTCTCTATTTCTAACCTTTGCTCTATTTGGAGTAGAACTTTGTTATTAATAGGTTAACAGCTCATAGCCATATATAAGTGAATACATTTCAGATTTACCTTTCTGGGACTGGGAAACCTCACTGAGCATATTTTTTTTCCAGTTCCCTCCATTTACCTGACAATTTTATGATGTCCTTATTTATAAAGGCAGAGTAATATTCGATTGTATAAATGCACCACCTCTTTTAAAAAACCCATTCTTCTATTGAGGCTCATCTGGGTTGTATCTTTGATGGTTTTAGATTATTATGAGTAGAGCACCAAGGAATATTGCTGAAAAATGTCTCTGTGGTAGGATGAAGTGTCTTTTGGATGTATGCCCAAGAGTACTGCAATGGAATCTTGGAGTAGTTCAATTTTCATCTTTCTAAAGAGCTCCTATACTGATTTCCATAGGAGGCTGTAGAAATGTGCATTCTACCAAGTAATGGATGAGTATTTTCCTTTTACTACCTCCTTGCCAGCATGAGCTAACATTTGTTTCATTGACCTTAATCATTCTGATGAGTATAAGATAAAACATAAAAAATGCAACTATAACACCCTTATCTCTGCAAAACTTCTAAATATAATTTAAAGAAAACTGACAAAAGAATTGAGATATATAGCATAAATAAAATGGTATTTACTATGTATTTTCACTAATGTGTTAGCTAAAATCTTGTTCTATTTTAATTAAAAAGTATTTTAAAATGCCATGAATTTTGCAAAGATTACTGCTTAGAAAAAATAATTATGTGTGGATGAAAATAAGAAATAAGAAAGAAAATATATGACAGGTATAGTACATGAGAAAGATTAATGTATATAAAGGAAGAACACAGTCAGAGATAAAGATATCTAGGTGAGTACAGAGTGAAAATGGCCAGACTGCTCCGGGGTATGTGAGGATAAGGGAAAGGGAGAGGAGGCTCTGATCAAGAGAGGTAGCCTCAACAAAGTATCTGGCAAAGAGAGTAAAAGATAAGATCATCAAAATGACTGGATTATATAGGGAGAGGCAGCTAGGGTAAGGGAATCCTAGCTACTCTCCTGGAGAAGTTTCTGGTAGAGGGAAGGGCATGCCATACATCCTATGTAACAGGTAGAGACCCCGGAATGCTGGGAACACCAGATGGCTAGGTATGTTTTGATATAAAATGGGAACTTCAGTTAGTCATTTTCCCTGAGTTGAAGATTTAACAACATGGTGAAAAATATAGGTGAATGGTCATTTCCAATGTCTTCATTTAAAATCAGGGACAATGCTGTCTCACTGCTTCTTTGGTTTAATTGTATATCTATGCTTATGCTAAACTTTATACATAATAGCCAATCTTTAGTTAGTGGATGAAAATCATCCCTCGGAGACAACTTTATTATGTTACTTCACAGTTACTTTGCTACACTACTCAAATGTAGAGGGATAATAATTTAATTTGTAGTATACGAAAAGAAAGGAATGAAGACGATATGATCAAGATAGGAGAGAATAATTTCAAGAGGAATGAGGTAAAAGAGAGTTTCTGTCAATTGCAGAAGTGTCATAACTCTTAGATTACTAACTATTTTCTCAAAATCATTTAACATTCCTATGGAATGTTTGGGAATATTACTGAAATGGTTAAACTTAAATAACTTCAAATCCATTTTAATATATGTACGTAATATGGCCAATATTAATTTAACAAATTAAAGCTCATGTTGACAACAATGTGGAATAAGGGGAAATAAGAGGGGAAATATCTCTCCAGGAGAGATATAGCTGGATCCTCAAATAGTGGAATTTACAAGTTTTTGAGGGACCTCAAGATTGATTTTCAGAGTGGTTTTAACAAATTGCAATCCCACCAACAGTGGAGGAGTTTTCCTCTGTCTCTACATCCTCAACAGCATCTGTTGTCACCTGAGTTTTTGAACTTAGCCATTCTGACTAGGAGAGGTGGAATCATAGGGTTGCTTTGATTTGTATCTCCTTGATGACTAAGGATATTGAGCATTTTGTTAGGTGCTTCTCAGCCATTCAATATTCCTCACATAAGAATTCTTTGTTTAGCACTGTACCACAATTTTAATAGAGTTATTTGGCTCTCTGGAGTCTAATTTCTTGAGTTCTTTGTATATTTTGGATATTAGTTCTCTATCTGATATAAGTTTAGTAAAGATCTTTTCCCAATCTGTTGGTTGCTGTTTTGAACTGATGACAGTTTCCTTTGCCTTACAGAAGCTTTGCAGTTTAATGAGGTCCCATTTGTTGATTCTTGATCTTAGAGCATAAGCCATTGGTGTTTTGTTCAAGAAATTTTCTCCAGTGTCCTAGTCAAAAACACTAGGAACTGGCTCTTGAGAAAATCAACAAGATAGATAAACCCTTAGTCAGACTAACTAGAGGGCAAAGAGAGTGCATCCAAATTAACAAAATAACAAATGAAAAGGTAGATAAAACAGCAGAATCTGAGGAAATTCAAAAAATCATCAGATCCTACTACAAAAGCCTATATTCAACCTAACCAGAAAATCTGGAGGAAATGGACAATTTTCTTGACAAATGCCAGGTACCAAAGTTAAATCAGGAACAGATAAAGCATCTAAACAACCCCATAACTCCTAAAGACATACATGCAGTTATTAAAAGTCTACCAACCAAAAAGAGCACAGGACCTCATGGGTTTAGGGCAGATTTCTATCAGAACTTCATAGACAACCTCATACCAATAATACTGCCAAAATTATTCCACAAAATAGAAACAGATGGAACACTACCAAATTCTTTCTATGCCGCCACAATTATGCTTATACCTAAACCACACAAGGACCCAAAAAAGAGAACTTCAAACTTATTTCCCTTATGATTATTGATGCAAAAATACTCAATAAAATTCTCAAAAACTGAATCCAAGAACACATCAAAATAATCTTTCATCATGATCAAGTAGGCTTCTTCCCAGGGATTCATGCATGACTCAATATATAGATATCCATCAACTTAGTTGACTATATATAAACAAACTCAAAGAAAAATAGATGATCATTTCATTAGAAGCCGAAAATGTATTTGACAAAATTCAACACCCTTCATGATAAAAGTCTTGGAAGGATGAGGAATTGAAGGCCCTAATTATAGTAAAGGCAATGTACAGCTAACCAATAGCTAACATTAAATTAGATGAAGAGAAACTTGAAGCAATCCCACTAAAATCAGGGAATAGAGAAGGCTGCCCACTCTCTCCCTACTTATTCAATATAGTACTTGAAGTCCTTGTCAGAGTAATAAGACAATAAAAATAAGTCAAAGGGTTACAATTGCAAAGGAAGAAGTCAAAATATCACTATTTAAAAATGATAATGGTACTATACTTCAGTACCATTTATTTGTATAATCCTTTTTGTTTCTACTTGGTTGATTTCAGCCCTGAGTTTGATTATTTCCTGCCTTGTACTCATCTTGGTTGTATTTGTTTCTTTTTATTCTAGAGCTTTTAGGTATGCTGTCAAGCTGATATATGCTTTGTCCTGTTTCTTTTTGCAGGTACTCAGAGCTATGAGTTTTCCTCTTAGCATACCTTTCATTGTGTCCCATAATTTTGGATATGTTGTACCTTCATTTTCATTAAATTCTAAGAAGTCTTTAATTTCTTTCTTTATTTATTCCTTGACAAGGTTATCATTCAGTAGAGCATTGTTCAACTTCCAAAAATATGTGTGCGTTCTTTCCTTATTTTTCTGGAAGAGCAGCTTTAGCCTGTGGTGTTCTGATAGGATGCATGGGATTATTTCTATCCTTCTGTATCTGTTGAGGCCTGTATTGTGATCAATTATATGGTCAATTTTGGAGAAAGTACCATGAGGTGGTGAGAAGAAGCTATATCCTTTTGCTTTAGGATAGAATGTTTTATAAATATCTGTTAAGTCCATTTGGTTCTCTTAGTCTGTCTATATCTCAGTTTAATTTCTGTTTCCATGATCTGTCCATTGATGAGAATGGGGTGTTGAAATCTCCTACTATTACAGTGTGATGTGCAATGTTAGCACTGTTTCCCTGTTTCCCTTAAGTTTGAGCATGTTGTATCTTTATTTTCATTAAATTCTCAGAAGTCTTTAATTCCTTTCTTTCTTTATTTCTTGGTCAAGTTTTCATTCAGTATTGTTCAACTTCCATGTGTATGTGAGTGTTGTGTCGTTTTTGTTGTCATTAAAGACCAGTCTTAGTCCATGGTGGTCTGTTCGGATGCATGGGATTATTTCTATCTTCATGTATCTGTTGAGGCCTGTTTTGTCACTTGTTATATGGTCAATTTTAGAGAAGGTACCATGAGGTGCTGAGGAGAATGTATTTTTTTTGTTTTATGATGAATTATTCTATAAATATTTGTTAAGTCCATTTAGTTCATTACTTCTGTAAGTTTCTCTATGTCTCTTTTTAATTTCTGTTTCCATGATCTGACCATTGATTAGAGTGGGGTCTTGAAATCTCCTAATATTATTGTATGAGGTACAATGTGTGATTTGAGCTTTAATAAGGTTTCTTTTATGAATGTAGGTGCCCTTGCATTTGTAACATAGACATTTAAGATTGAGAGTTCATCCTAGTGGATTTTTCCTTTGATGAATATGAATTTTTCTTCCTTAAATTTTGAAGACTTTTGGTTTAAAGTTGATTTTATTTGATATTAGAATGGCTACTCCAGCTTGTTTCTTTGGACCATTTGCTTGGAAAGTTGTTTTCCAGCCTTTTAATCTATAGTTCTACCTGTCTTTTTATGAAATGTGTTTCCTGTATGCAGCCAAATGTTGGGTCTTCCTTAGGTATCCAATCTGTTGGTCTATGTCTTTTTATTGGGGGAATTGAGTCTATTAATGTTAAGAGATATTAAGGAATAGTGATTGTTCCTTCCTGTTATTTTTCAATTTAGAGGGAGAATTATGTTTGTGTGTTTCTCTTCTTTTGATTTCGTGCAAGGAGATTACTTTCTTGATCTTTTTTATGGGGTATTTTCCCTCCTTTTGTTGGAGTGTTCCATCAATTATCCTTTCTAGGGCTGGGTTTGTAGAAAGATATTATGTAAATTTGGTTTTCTCATGAAATATCTTGTTTTCTCCATCTACGTTAATTGAGAGTTTTACTGGAGATAGTAGCCTGGGCTGGCATTTGTGTTCACTTAGGGTCTGTATGACATTTGTCCAGGATATTTGGGCTTTCATAGTCTCTGGTGATAAGTCTGGTGTAATTCTTAAAGGTCTTCCTCTATATGTCACTTGACCTTTTTCCCTTATTGCTTTTAATATTTTTTCTTTGTTTTGTGCATTTGGTGTTTAGACTATTATATAACAGGAGGTATTTCTCTTCTGGTCCAATCTATTTGGAGTTCTGGAGGCTTCTTGTATGCTTTAGTCATTTCTTTCTTTAGTTTAGGGAAGTTTTCTTCTATAATTTTGTTAAAGATATTTATTGGCCCTTTAATTTTGCATTCTTCACTCTCTTCTATACCTATTATCCTTAGGTTTGATCTTCTCATTATTTCCTGGATTTAGTGGATGTTTTAGGCAAGGAGCCTTTTGCCTTTTACATTATGTTTGATGGTTGTGTTGACGTTTTCTATGGTGTTTTCTGTGCCTGAGATTCTCTCTTCATTCTCTTATATTCTGTTGGTGATGCTTCCATCTAAGACTCCTGATATCTTCCCTTGGTTTTCTAGCTCCACAATTATCTCACTTTCTGCTTTCTTTATTGTTCCCATTTCATTTTTAAATCCTGGATGGTTTTGTTCAATTCCGTCACCTGTTTGCTTGTATTTTTCTGTAATTCTTTAAGGGATTTTTGTGATTCCTCTTTAAGGGCTTCTACTTGTTTACATGTGTTGTCCTGTATTTCCTTAAGGGAGTTATTTATTTCCTCCATCATCATCACAAGATGTGATTTTCAATCTAAATTTTGCTTTGGCAGTGTGTTTGAATATCCAGTATTTGCTTTGGTGGGAGAATTGGGCTATGATGATGCCAAGTCTTTTTGGATTCTGTTGTGTACATTCCTGTGCTTGCCTCTAGCCATCTGGTTGTCTCTGGTGTTAGATTGTCTTGCTGTTTCTGAAAGTGGCTTGACCCTCCTGTAGGCCTCCGTGTCAGCACTCCTGTAGACTTGTTTTCCTGTTTTCTTTCATTGGTTCTGGGAACAGAGTGCTCTACTCTCATGTGTGTATGTGCTCCTGGTGAATGTCTTTCAGCTCTAGGCGCAGGCAGGAATGGGATGGGCCCTGCCCCTGACTGCTTCTAGTTCCCTGGACCCAAGGGGTATAGATGGCACTAGGCAATTCCTCTTGGGTTGGGAATGTGGGCAGCCGGTAGTCTCCTCTAACTTCTTAGGAGTGTCTTCACTTCTGAGGGTCCAGCTCTAGCCCCCACGAGATTTGGGTGCAAGGAGCTGTTTGACCAGTTTTGTTCAGTTCAGGGTGCAAACCAGAACCACAGGTACCTGCTGTTGACTTCTCTTATATTCTTGTATCCAGAGGCACTATGCATTTTCCTCTTGGGGCAGGGATGTGAGCAAAGGTGGGCAGAAGTTGCAGTCTTCCCTGCAGTCTCATGATGGTCTGCACTTCTGGGTGTTCAGCTCTCTCCCCCATAGAATTTGGGAGCAGGGAGCTGTGGGATGGGATGAGTTCCAAATTTGCATATAAATAGATGGAGCTAGGAAAAATTGCGAGTGAGGTATCTCAGATCTAGTAAGACAAATATGGTATGCATTCACTATGTGTGGACTCTAGCTGTTAATTTGGGAATAAATAAACTATATTTGGTATATTACTGAGATTAGGTATGGATTAAGTGATTGAGAAGAAGCATGAATTTATCTTGGATAGAAGAGGGAAACAAATAAAATAAATCATATTGTTAGGGAGAAGCAAGAAGGTTTGAGTGAGGGCACATGGAGAAGAACAGCTAAAACTAGGGATCCTTTGTGAAGTCATATGGAAAACTAGTACAGTAGAAGCTTCCCAAAGTATATACAAAGGTGAAAGCAATCTAAAATGAATTGTCATATGATGGGAAAGATGGAGTCTGAACTAGATATTATCTGTCATCGAATGAAGCAACCCTGTTGGAACTAAGTTACATACCTTGAATTGTTGTCCAGAAGGCCAAAAAAAGGACTGACAAGCAACCTAGGCTACTGCCAAGGATATAGAGTTGTCTTTCAAACTGACTTTAAGACCCTATTGCTGAAGACAATGCCTATACAAATCATTGAATACGAAGACATTGAGCTGGTGCCTACCTAGAGCCTTCACACCTACGGATTATTGTTCTTGGTACTGGAAGGTGTGCTTCATGGTACTGAAGAAGAAAATTAGATGTCAAACCTGCTACAAACTCTGATCTACAACAGTGACATGCCTGCAAGATGTCCCAATGCAATGTTGGCACAAAGCTTGTAAGAATAACTATTATCTGATTGGATTTAGGGCCCAATCTATGGAATGGAGCTCGTCTCTGACACTGCTCATGGGACCAAGACCCTGAGACAATAAGGTCCAGGAACCTAAGTTAAAATCTAACACTAGGGTTTTTATTTTAAACAAATAAGAACAAAAGCAAATCATAAAACACAACACATTCCCTGTCAAATAAAGAATGGTAATAGCAATAAAATGATCCCTAATGACATTTTGATATCTTTCTAGATCAGATTTTATTTACTTATCATCAAAGAAGTTTTCTCCCACAGCAGATGTGAACAAATACAGACCCACAGCTATACATTTTGCAGAATGAGAGACCTTGGTACTTATATCTATCAAATCCCAACTCTAGGGTCAGGAGCTCAAAAAAGTGCAAGGAAGAAGAGGAGGAAAAATTCTGACAGCCAGAGGGGATGTAGGATACCAAGGAAACAAGGCCCTCTAATACATAGCAGAACTTACAGTCATATGAACTAACAAACTGGTGACATGTGCAGGGCTTGCACAGGTCTCTGTCAGATCGAGGTGTAGAGCTGAGAGAAGTGAACACATTCCCCCATCCCTTACCCAGAAGCTATCTCCAAATGATAATGCCTTACAGATAAAGATTTGACCCTTCACAGATGTCTAACTGGGGCTTCAAACTGCTCTTAAGGCTACATGACATACAGAAGATAGCCAACACAAAACGAGCTCAGTGGAACCACTGAAGGTACTGTTTCATAACATTTTCTCAGTGCTTTCATTTCACCATTATGCCTTATAGGCCCTTTGTGTGTATATCACTGTTTTCTGTTTTGTATTCTTAGAGGATTCTTGATTGTATGAATGTATGTGTCTCTGCAACTACATGTTGCTTGTGCTTTGTGTTTGGCTTCTTTTCTTCCTTTTGTATATTTTGAGCTCTTCTTGTTTACTTGTTTTTGTTTTTTGTTTTGTTTTATTTTATGATTTAGATTTCTGTTTTTGTTTTTGTTTGTTTGTATTATTTTAGAAGAAACACAGAGGGTGTGGATCTGGATGGGAGGTGAAGTTGGGAGGATCTTAGAGGAATTTTGGGAGGGGTTAAAATAATCAGAATATACGATATGAAAAAAATCTCAAGAAAGGAAATCTATATCTATATCTATATCTACATATATCTATCTATATCTATATCCATATCTATATCTATCTTTCTCTCTCTATATATATATATATATATATATGCTAAGTGAAATAAGGAAGTCAAGAAGTTATAATATCAATAGTGAATGTAATGAAGAGATAGAATTGCTCTAAGTGATAAGATGAAATAATACTAGAGGTGGAATACTAACCTCGGTGGAAAGTTTACCCAAGAGAATCGATCATAGAAAGTTGAATTATTTAAATATATTTATATAATTTAAATTTAAATATATTTATATAAATTACATATTTTAGTTTTCTTAACAGCAATAACTTATCTTTGGAGATTTACCAGTCTTTCTACATAGCTGACAGTGTTAATGAAAGTAATTTGTACAGAATTCAAGAGCTTGATACTTTCACACATTCAAAAGATTTTGTGAATACCTGTATTTTCTTTTTTTTAAGTCATTTTTTTGTTACTCCTAGCAGTCAGAGGACTCAAATAATTATTAAGCCATTATCTACATTATTTTTATTAAATTATTATTAATATGACATTACTGTCTCCTGAAATAATTAGGAATATCACATATTATCTTGTTAACTAGAACACAGTGTATACTACTCATTAGCATATAGGCATAGAATAATTGAGTCAAAGGGAAGTAATTGCTACCAATGCTATTATTGTTTTTTGTGTTTTAATTTCAGGTCATGTAAAAGTACAAATGAAAAAAGCTTTCTAGAAGATCCCAAATATTTTATATTGATGGAATTAAGATTTACTGAATAAATATTTTCTCATATTCTTCTAAACGGGCTCATAGATACTGAGAATTCTCTGCAACTATCAATTTCTGTGGATTCAAAGGATTATGTAATAATTGGTAATATCAAGGAAGGCTGTAGTTACTTTTATAAAAATCATTGTTGCATATGCAGTAAACAATGCACAACAAGAATCCAGAAGACCTAATGCTTGGTCTACCCGTGTTTTAAGTTTATAAAACAAAATTCAAGAATTAGAGTCAAAGGTGGTAGGTGGGATGGGGTATTTGTGGATGGGAGTCCAGGAAGGGGGGCAACATTTGAAATGTAAATAAATAAAATAATTAATTAAAAAAGAATATACGTGGCATGTTTCAATAAATTTGCATTGGAAATTTAATACCTTCTTGGTGTTCTGAAATTAAAATGTATAAAGATGATGCTTCTTTCATTTTATCTTAATTTTAGTTTTGAGATAGTTTTGTATAGCAGTACTGATCTTGAACACATTGTTTGAGACTAGCAGTCTTAAAATCACACAAAAAAATCATGTGTACACACATATTTTAATGTATGTTATATAGGTGAGAGTATACAGATTATATAGAGGTATGTATTGTTATAGCATATTTTAAAAATTAGATATAAGATTTTGCTTGTTGAGCTTAAATATATTAGTCAAATATGTTAATGAATATACATTCAGTCAACTATATTAATAACTTAGATGAGTAGTGCTAGAGAAAATTCATTTCTTGATATTTATTCTTGAATATTCAGTTGATATAATTTTTTACATAATGCTGATTTCACATTGAATAGTCAAACTTCAGTTGGGCCTGGCAGCATATGTGTTCAGCATCAAAACTTAGGTGACTGCTGATGACTTTGAAAACATCATGGACTATAAAAGGAGTAACAGTTTCAACTTTAAGCTCCTGAAACAATGATTGTATGTTCTCTGTATACCTGCTATAATCCTTTGGAAAATGTTCACTGCTTTCTTGGATTATTCAAATGAATTGGAAAGTTTTCTGGAGATCACACAGATACAAATCAATGAATAAATAAGAAGGTAAGAATATCATTTTTTTTTCAAATAAGAAACTATAGTGTAATCCCTTTTAAAGCCACAAATAAGAAGAAAGCAGCTCTTAGGATAAGGATGAAAGAATTTTTACTACTGGCTAATATAATTCCTTTAGCATGCTGCAAAATTGATCTATAATAATAATTTACTGTATGTCATTAAAAACACACAAAACTGTATAGTTTCTATATAACATGGTAAGTATACAATAATAAAAGAAATAAATGTCTGTAGCGTCTCAAAAGGAAGCTATTGCTGGAGTCCCAGCTCCTATAATGTGATCTTTAAAGCTAAAAATAACTACATCCGTTTTTGTATGAAGAATGTGTTCAAAAAGGATGCTTCTGCTCACATGTGTATTTTTTTGATCTCTGTATAAGTGTGGCCTATGTAGAAACATTAAAACTAAAAAATGCATTCATTTCCATACCTAACATTATAATAGCTTTTATATTCACTGCCGTGAAGCTTCAAGAAAAAATGATAACAAAAATGTATGCTTGCTTAGAGAATAACGTATTGTGAATCAATGGAAATTACTACAGATTTCCATATAAATAACTTCCCCCCTTAAAAGGAAAGTTGCTGATATTGTAATCTCCACAAAATATAAAAAATATTCCAAATACATCTGAAAACTGTAGAATTTGGTCTGCAAGTATATGAGTAAAATTTGACAAAATAGCATTTTAATTAGTTTCTTAAATTTGTTTTGATTTACTGTCTTTTCATCAAAATCTGTTTTAAAATTATATTCCCAAGTTAAAACATAACACTTTTAGGAAATATCTATGTTATAGTTTTTATTACAGCTATAGACACACACACATACACACTCACAAGCAATAAGTAGTTGAGAAACACTTTCTTCTGTGTCTATTACTCAGACTGTTGAAGATGCTTGCTGCAGCATTGACTTTCTCATAAATCATCTATAAAAATGATTCATAAATTCTAAACCTTGATTCTTCAAATGGACAAAACTATTATCTCATCTGTGGAAGCCATTCTGTGTTTTGAGTTCTTGCTAGAACTGGGAACACAGAAAACAAAAACTATCAATCATTGTGTACATTTGCCTCTTTCTGCAATTTTGTGAGTCCTGATGCTAACTGAGGAGCCGTTCTCTTGCCTAAGCTATCATCTGAGTCAATAGAAAACAAAGATCTTGCCAGACATGCAGGGTATACATTATGTTTACAAAAAAACAGGGGGGAGGGGTCACATAAATTCTACTATGAAAGCCACTGTCATAAGATATGTTAAAGATCCCACCCTTTCTAAAGATCTTTTTTTTTTTTTTTTTTTTTTTATTATTAATGTACATATACGTTATTCTTTCCGGTTAAGAATGGCTGTTCCCTCCAACCCCCCCATTGCTACCCTTCTTTTAATGTACAATCTCGTTTTAAGAATGATAAAGATCTTGGGATAATATTTGGAATTTTTTCTTTTCTCTTCTTTTTCTTTTATTGGGCATTTTCTATATTTACATTTCAAATGTTATCCCCTTTCAGAGTTTCCCCTCCAGATACCCCCCATTTCATCCTCCCACTTCTTGCCTCCAGGAGGGTGCTCCCCCACCCAGTTATCCAATCCATCCAACCTCCCAGCCCAGGCATTCGGGGCATCCAGACTTCACAGGACCAAGGCCCTCGCCTCAGGTTGATGCCTAACAAGGATGATTCTCTGCTACATATGCAGCTGGAGCCATAGATTGCTCAATATGTACTCTTTGTTTGGTGATGGAGTCCCTGGGACCTCTGCTGGGTCTGGTTGGTTGATGTTGTTCTTCCTATGGGGTTGCAAACCCTTTCAGCTACCTACTCTAATCCTCCATTGGGGACCCTGTTATCAGTCTAATGGTTGACTGCAAGCATTCCCCTCTGTATTTGTTAGACTCTGGCATAACTACTCAGGATACAATTGACAGGCTCATGTCAGCATGCTCCTCTTGGCATCCTCAATAGTGATAGGGTTGGATAACTGAATGTGGGATGGATCCCCATGTGGGGCAGTCTCTGGGTGGCCTTTCCTTCAGTCTCTGCTCCACACTTTGTCTCTACATTATCTCCTGTGAGTATTTTTTCACCATTCTAAAAAGTACTAAAGCATCCACACTTTTGTCTTTCTTCTTAATCTTCATGTGGTCTGTAAATTGTATCTTAGGTATTATGAGCTTTTGGGCTAATATCAGTGAGTGCATACCTCAGTGTGTTTTTCTGTGGTTGGGTTCCTTCCCTCAGGATGATATTTACTAGTTCCGTCCATTTGCCTAAGAATTTCATGAAGTCATTGTTTTTAATAGCTGAGTAATATTCCATTGTGTAGATGTGCCACGTTTTGTGTATCCATTTCTCTGATGAAGGGTAACTGGTTCTTTCCAGCTTCAGGATACTATAAATAAGGCTGGTATGAATATAGTGTCCTTGTTATACTTTGGAGCATCTTTTGGGTATATGCCCAGAAGTGGTATAGCTGGGTCCTCAGGTAGTACAATGTCCGCTTTTCTGAGGAACTGCCAGACTGATTTCCAGAGTGGTTGTGCCAGCTTACAATCCCACCAATAATTGAAGAGTGTTCCTTTTCCTCTACATCCTGGCCAGCATCAGCTGTCACTTGAGTTTTGACCTTAGCCATTCTGACTGGTGTGAGGTTGAATTTCAGGGTTGTTTTGATTTGCATTTCCCTGATGACTAAGGATGTTGAACATGTCTTTAGGTACTTCACAGCCATTTGATATTCCTCAATTGAGAATTCTTTGTTTAGATCTGTAACCCACTTTTTAATAGAGCTCTTTGTATATATTGGATTGGATATTATCATCCCTCTATTGAATGTAGGATTGGTAAAGTGTTTTTTTTTAAACTCCCAATCTGTTAGTGGCTGTAAGTAGATGCTATCCTTTCCCTTACAGAAGCTTTGGACTTTTATTAGGTCCCATTTGTTGATTCTTCATTTTAGAGCATAAGCCATTGGTGTTCTGTTCAGGAAATTTTTTCCTATGCCCAGGTGTACACTTTGTCTCCTATTAGTTTTAATGTATGTATGTTAGTTTGTTTGTTTATTTATTACATTCAAGATTTTATTCCCCTTCTGGTCCATACCCCCCCTAACCAGGGTTCCACATCCCATATCTTCTCCCTACCCTCCCTGCCCTCCCTGCCCTGCCTCCTGTCTTTTTTTTTTTTTTTTTTGGAGATGGGGACCGAACCCAGGGCCTTGCCCTTGCTAGGCAAGCACTCTACCACTGAGCTAATTCCCCAATCTCCCTGTCTCCTGTCTTAACAAGGATATTCCCACCCCACCCACCCCTCCAGTCTCTTGAGGCATAGGTGCATCTTCTTTGACCAGACCTGGGAGTCCTCTGCAGTGTATGTCTTGGAAGACTTGTCTCAGCAAGCGTATGCTGCCTGGTTGGTGAGTGTCTAAGAGATCTCGGGGGTCCACACTAATTAACTGAGACTACTGGTCCTCCTACAGGGTTGCCCTCCACCTTATCTTCCTCCAGCTTTCCCCTAATTCAACCAGAGGGATCAGCAGCTTCTGTTCATTGGTTTGGTACAAGTTTGGCTAGGGGTTATTGTATCTTGTTGATTCTCTCAGAGAACCAGCTTTTGGTATTGCTCATTCATTGTATTGTTCTCTTTGTTTCTGTTTGGTTGATTTCAGCCCTGAGTTTCACTATTTCATGCCTTCTACTCCTCTTGAGTGAGCTTGCTTCTTTTTGTTCTATCACTCCCAGATGTGCTGTTAAGTTGCTATTATAAGATCTCTCCAGTTTATTTACAAGCACACTTAGTGCTACGAATTTTTAGTTTAACACTGCTTTCATTATGTCCCATAGGTTTCAGTTTGATGTGTCAATATTTTTTATTAAATTTCAGGAAGTCTTTAAAACAGATAGAAACCCTTAAATAGTAAACAAATAAGTCCCCTGAAGAAAAGCACAGTGAAACAGGTGAAGAAATTGCATAAAGTGGTCAAAGACCTAAATACAGAAGTAGAGGCAATAAGGAAAACACAGATGGAGGCAAACCAGGAAGTAGAAAACCCAGGAAAGAGGTGAGGAATTACAAATGTAAGTATCACCAACAGAATGCAAGAGGAAGAAGAGAGAAACTCAGCTGTAGAAGGGGTTGACAAAATTGTCACAGAAAATTCCAGACATAAAAACCTCCTAACCCAAAATTTCCAGGAAATTAAGGACACTATAAAAAGACCAAATCTAAGAATGATTGGAATATAAGAGAATGAATATTCCCAGCTCAAAGGACCTGAAAAATGTCCAACAAAAACACAGAAGAAAACTACCCCCATGTAAAGGAAGCAATGCCCATGATGGTACAAGAAGCCTACAGAACACCAAATAAATGGGACCAGAGAAGAAAATTCTCTCGTCACATAATAGTGAAATACACAGAGCAAAGAAAGAATATTAAAAGCTTCCAGTGAAAAGGGCCAAGTATCATACAAAGGCAGACCTATCAAAATTACACCAGACTTCTCAACAGAGACTATGAAAGTCAGTGTATCCAGTTTTATGTGGAGGTCCTTGATCCACTTGGACTTGACCTTTGAACAAGGCAATAAGAATGGGTCAATTTGCCCTCTTCTACAGGCTGACTGACAGTTGATTCAGCTACCAACTGGAAATGCATGGTCTACTGGATGGTTTTAGCTCTTTTGTCAAAGATCAAGTGACCATGGTGTGTGGGTTCATTACTGGGTCTTTAATTGTATTCTACAAATCTATCTCCCTGTCTCTGTACCAATACTATACAGTTTTTTTCATTATTGCTCTGCAATACAGCTTGTGGTCAGGGATGGTGATTCCCACGTAAGTTCTTTTGTTGTTTAAGATACTTTTTGCTATCCTCTTTTTTTTTGTTTTTCCAACTGAATTTGCAAATTACTATTTCTATTTTTTTTGAAGAATTAATTTGGGATTTTGATTGTAATTACATTAAATCAGTATATTGCTTTCAGAAGGACAGACATTTTTACTCTTCCAATCCAGGGGATATCTTTCCATCTTCTGAGATCTTCTTTGATGTCTTTCTTCAGCGACTTGAATTTCTTGTCATACAGACCTTTCACTTGCTTGGTTAGAGTCACGCTAAGGTATTTTATGTTATTTGTGACTATTGTGAAGGGTGTCACTTCCCTAATTTCTTTCTCAGTCTGTTTATCCTTTGAGTAGAGGAAGGCTCTTTGTTTGTACTTGGTTGATTTCAACTCTAGTTTGATTATTTCCTGCAGTTTACTCCTCTGGAATGCATTTATTTCTTTTTGTCCTAGAGCTTTCTAGTGTGCTCCCAAGCTGCTAGTGTATGCCATTTCCAATTTCTTTTTGGAGACTTTCAGAGCTATGAGTTTTCCTCTTAGCACTGCTTTCACTGTCTCCCATAATTTGGGGTATGTTGTCCTTCATTTTTATTAAATTCTAAAAAGTCTTTAATTTATTTCTTATTTCTTCCTTGACCAAGTTAGCATACAACATTGTTCAGCTTCTATGTGTCTATGGGCTTTCTGTTGTTTTTGTTGTCATTGAAGACAAGCCTTCCTCCTTGGTGATCTGATAGTGTGCAAGGGATTATTTCCATCTTCTTGTATCTGTTGAGGTCTGTTTTGTGACGAACTTTATGGATAATTTTGGAGAAGGTACAGTGATGTGCTGAGAAGGTATTTTCTTTTGTTTTCAAATGAAATGTTCTATAGATATCTGTTCAAATTATTTGGTTCATAACTTCTTTTAGTTTCACTTTGTCTCTTTTTAGTTGCTGATTCCATGATCTGCCAATTAATGAGAGTGGGTTGTTAAAGTCTCCCACTATTATTGTGTGAGATGATTGTGTGCTTTGAGGTTTAGTAAAGTTTCTTTAATGAATGTGAGTGCCCTTGCGTTTGGAGCATATGTGTTCAGAATTGAAAGTTCGTCCCTGTAGGTTTTTTCTTTGACAAGTATAAAGTGTTCTTCCTTGTGGTTTTTGATAACTTTTAATGTACAGTCAATTTTATTCAACATTTGAATCACTATTTAAGCTTGTTTCTTGGTACCACATGCTTGGAAAAAATTTTCCAGCGTTTTACTCTGAGGTAGTGTCTGTCTTTGTCACTGAGGTGTGTTTGCTGTATGCAGCAAAATGCTGGGTCCTGTTTATGTATTCAGTCAGTTCGTCTGTGTCTTTTCATTGGGAAATTGAGTCTGTTGGTGTTAAGAGATATTAAGGTAGTGATTGTAGCTTTCTGTTATTTTTGATGTTAAAGGGGTTTGTGTAGCTATCTTCTTTTGGGCTTTTTCAAAGAAGATTACTTATTTGTTTTTCCTAGGGTGAATCTCCATTCTTGCCTGGGAGTTTGGAATGTATTATCTTTTTTAGGGATGCATTTTGTGAAGATAATGTATAAATTTGGTATTGTCATGGAATATCTTGATTTTTCCATCTATGTTAATTGAGAGTGTTGCTAGATATAGAAGCCTGGGCTGGCATTTGTGTTCTCTTAGGGTCTGTATGATATTTGCCCAGTATCTTCTGGCTTTTATAGTCTCTCCTGAGAAGTCTAGTATAGTTCTGGTAGGTCTGCCTTTATATGTTACTTGACCTTTCCCCCTTACTGCTCGGGGAGGACAGGCTGTTGTTAGAGATAGCAAGGGCAGGTAATACTAGAGATAACCAGATGGTGAGAGGCAACCCTAGGAATGTAAGCAACAGAAACCAAGGCTACTTGGCATCACCAGAACCCAGTTATCTCCCTACAGCAAATCCCTCCCACCTCATCACACAAAATAATCAAGATTTGAATTTAAAGTCACATATTATGATGATAATAGAGTATATTAGGAAGAACATTATTAACTCTTTTAAAGAAATACAGGAGAACATAGGTAAACAGGTAGGCAACACTAAAAAGGAAATACAAATATCCCTTAAAGAATTAGAGGAAAACACATCCAATCATGTTATGGAATTGAAAAAAATCATTTAGGTTTTTAAAATGGAAATAGAAACAACAAAGAAAAACAAAGGGAGACAACCTTGGAGATAGAAAAGAGATCAGGGCGATGACAAGCATTACCAATAGAATCCAAGAGATCAAAGAGGGAATCTCAGGTGCAGAAGATAGCATAGAAAACATTGATATAATAGTCAAAGTAAACACAAAATGCAAAGAAAAAAACAAAAAAACCCAAAAACCCTTTTAATCCAAAACATCCAGAAAATCCAGGAGACAATGAAAAGACCAAACCTAATCTAAGTATAGTAGGTATAGAAGACAGTGAATATTCCCAACATAAAGGGCCAGTAAAAATCTTCAACAAAATTATAGAAGAAAACTTGCCTAACCTAAAGAAAGAGATGTTCATGCACATACAAGAAGCCTATAGAACTCCAAATTGACTAGACCAGAAATGATACACTTTCTGTCACATAATAATAATCCAGAGAGCAAATGCACAGAACACAGAAATGGATAATATTTGTTAAAGCTGCTCCATATATTTCAGAAGAGATTTTCCGTTTTCTGTAATATTATATCTAGAAAACCAGGAAGGAAAATCAACTAAAGACTGGCTTTGAAAGTATTAGAACAGTAATAAAAACAATCTAAATTTAGATTATTTTTAAAGGCTTCATATTTGTCAGTAAGTTGAAAAAGAAATATCTAATTAGCTATGATTGAGACAACATGGATGTCGACATTTATATGGATGCTAACAATTTTCTTCATAAATTTAAAGTTGATTTCAAGTAATATATTTTTGTGGAGTCAGAAAGATGGCATCATGGCTACGAGTACTTATTCTTGTAGATGAGCAGAGTTCAGGTCTCATCACATGAATGCCTGTGTGTGCATATACACCCCCCCACATACACACAGACACACAGACACACACACACACACACACACACACACACACACACACACACACACTTGTTCTTGAGGACTTGAACATTCACACTGTTAATATCTACTGTGGGAGACAAACATATTAGAATCTCATGGACCAGTTACATACACTCAGTAACAGATGACAGTTCTAGTAACTAAATGGAATATGAAGTCCCCCCCAAAATAAAAGTATACATGAAAATGCACTGCAATTGACACTTGTCTACAAATGTATGTTGCTCCGCAGTTAACAGTTTTGTACTTAGACACAAGTGTTTGTTGATCTTATTAGGACATAGATATCCAGAAATTTGAAAATAACACATAGTCAGAGAATATATGAATATATATAACTCATCTTAGAATTCCACAACTATCATTTTGCATAGCTTCATTTCCATCAGTTATGCACATTTCATATCAAGATATTTTTGTGTCAGTTTATCATAATTTGAAATTTAAGTGAATGTACATGTTAAATATATCAAGTGGGTAAATTGTAAAGCCATTGATAACATTTTGTAGAGTTAAAATAACTGAAAAATGTTTATGAAGTATGTAACAAAAGATGATTTAATTGTGCTTTGTCTCATTAAATTATTTTCTATGGATGCATAAATTTGTTTTTAAAAGAACTATATAAATTTTGTTATCAAAGTAATTTGAAATGCTCTGAAACCTACCAAGAGTTAAGCAAAATTTAGTATATATATATATATATATGTATATATATATGCCTAAGAAAATTAGTTGTGAAATGTAACAACCTTCCCTGAAATATAAAAAACTTGAGTCTTGTCAGCTTTGTTCTATAATTTTTATATTAGTCACATTAGAAAACAATCTAGCTTTTTTCCTCGTTGCTTTTAAATCTACATTTATGAGACTGCTTTTGGAGCTCTTTCTATAAAGGATAATTTTTAAAAATATATTGTACTTTTAAGATTAGCATATGATTTGTGAAGAAACACAAGCTATGGTTAATAATGTCATGGATTGAAATTTGACATGAAGTTTCTCCTTTTCATCCCAAAGTCTTTTGCACCAGCTTCATTTCCAAATACCTTCCTCCTTGCAAACTTTTTGTATCATATTTTCAAATTGGAATTCTGTAACAGGTTAACTTTTTGCCTTATACTATTGCAGGTATTGTATCCTGATACAACCTTTATTTTAATTGTTTTCATATCAGCTATGGATAGGAAAACAAGACTGATTTTTTTACCCACCTAATCATAAATGCACTCAGGACTTATATCACACCCTTACAAATTTGCAAATGTTTCCCAAGTTCATTCAACCAACTTTTCCAATTACATGGGAATTTAATAATTTGATTTTACATTGTTTCTTTTTGTTCAAATTTGGTTTGATCATAAAATTATTTTAAAAATAAAATGTAGTAAAAATGAAAAAGATTAACAAGAATAACAGTAAATAAATGTGAGCATAGAAAAACATGTTTTAAGTTTTTAAAGTAGGATTTTCTTTCCCATAATTTATTTAACATAAATTATTTCTCATGCAACATATCCTGATTACAGTTTCCTCTTTCTTTTTTCCTCTCTGTTCCTCTCCAATTTTCTTACCGTTCAGATCTACTCTCTTTTAGTCTCTCGTTAGTAAAAGGTAGGCTTCTAATAGACAACAACAAAACATAACAATGTAAAATATGTTTCACCAAAATCCTCACATCAAAATTGAACAAGGTAAACACAAGGAAGAGAATCCATGTGTTTGCACACTCAGGAATCTGCAAAAACAGTAAACTTGGACGCCACAATTCGTAGTCACAGGACCTGATTCATGTCAGTGTAGGTACTACACTTTGTGCTTTAGTCAATGTGAATTAATTTAATTAGTTGATTTAGAGGGTGTTATTCTCCTGGTGTCCTTCATCCCTTCTGGCCTTTACACTCTTTCTTGATCCTTTTCCACAGAGTTCACTGAGCTCTGAGGGGAGGGATTTAGTGAAGATATCCCATTTAGAGCTGAATTTGGAGTTCCAATGTTTTCTACTTCCTCTCTCTCTTTGTAAAATGTCTGGCTGTTTATCACTATGTTTTCTATCTGATGCAGAGGGATACTTTGCTGATGATTGTTCGGTAATGGTCATGTCTACTAGTATACCAGAATATCATTAGGAATCATCTTATCACTTTTTTCATAGGCTTCTAGGCGACATACTAGACAATATAGTGCCTGGCTCTTGGTCAGTTCAGCAGTGTCAGTGGGTTCTGCATTGTTTAGTACACATAAGACAATCAGATATTGTTTCTCCCACAAGCTTTGTGTCATCATTGATCTAGCAGATTCTACAGGTAGGACAACATTGTATATCAAAGGTTTTGTGGCTTGGTTTCTATGTTTTTCTTCTGGTAGTTGAAACTCAAATGGCTGAGAAACACTTAAAGCAAAGTTCAATGGTTTTAGATATCAACTAAATGAAAATCAAAACTAGTTTGAGAAAATTCATCTTATTTTTGTTAGGAATGTCTAAGATCAATACTACAGGGGATGTGGAATAAGTGGAACAATCACTCATTGCTGTGGGTGTACAAACTTGTAGCATAGGTGAGGATGTGGAAGAAGGGCAGCAATCATTCACTGCTGGTGTGTGCACGAATTTGTGCAGTTGCTATGAAAATCAGTGTGACAGTTTTTCAGGAATATGGAAGATCTTCCTCAAGATCCAGCTATATAACTGTTGGGCATATATTCAAAGGACATTTCTGCAAAAAATATACTCAGTTCTGTTCATTGCTGCTCCACTCACAATAGTCAGAAATTCAAAACAGGCTCAATATTCCTCAACAAAAGAATGGATTAGGAAAATGGGGTACATTAACAAGGGAGTATTACTCAGCTGCTAAAAACCAAAATATGATCATTAAAAAATTTGAAGGCAATTTCCGGGTGTATAAAAATTCATACTGCATGAGGTAAGCAATACAGAGAAAGATAAATATTTTACTATTTACTTATATGTCAATATTGCCCTTTAAGTAAATGATTACCAAGGTACAATCTGTAGACCTAGAGAGGTTAGCTATAAAGAAAGGGACTGCTGCTTGGGGGTGTCACATAGTCTTCCCTGGCTGAGAGAAATAGAATTAATTTTATGGGTAGAATGGGCATGGAGGATCAGGCGGGGACTCATGGGAATGTGTGGAGAGAATTGAGGGAAATTTGAGGAATGGTGGGAAAACCTAGTGCAGTGAAAACTTCCTAAAATTCATGAAGGCAATCATAAAAAAATGTTCAAATAATGAAGATACAGTCCCAACTGACCATCTATTTTTACCAAATAAAGGTTCCAGCGTGAGGATTGGGTTATATCCGATTGTATTTTGGTCAAAGGGGTCTCATGTAAATCTTCAAACGATGCCAGATATTGCAATAGGATTTCTCCACACACTGACAGGAAGGAACCATTGGTGAAAACCCACACAACTCATTGAAACTGGTGCTTACATAGAACCTTACATTCTAGTTTCTTTGGTACAGGAAAGTTCTCTGCAAAAGAAGCTGATTTAACGTCTTTTTTGTGCCTCAGCTGTGTTAAACACTGGGATTGCTGTAAATGAAGAGCTAGACTCTGGGCATGCTAAATTGTCCTGGCTGTTGTTGATTATGCTCTTGCATTGACCTACCCTCATCTGGGTTTGGGATTATTATCTGTGTAGGTGCTGATTTCTGAGTCTATCTTTGTTAGCTGTATGCTTTTTCTCTTGGCTTCAGTCTCCTCTGTTCTTCTGGCCCAAGTAGTGTGTGGTTCTGGTGACCAGTGATTGTCAGGTCCAGTAGAGTGTTGCCACTATTAATTGTTTGTTTGTTTTGTTTTGTTTGCTTTACTTTGCTTTTGGCTTGTGTGATCTCTGGAGTATTCCAAGTACTTATGTAGCCTCTGGGATTCTGGGTACCTTCTTGGTCTCTCAGGTTCCCAATATGGTGTGGCCTCCAGTAAAACAGAATTCAGCTGAAACTGTGGGCAAAAATATGGAGCCCAGGTAAGTACTGCAGTTTGGGATATTAGGCAGCCTTTAAGGAGTGTTAGTAGGCTTTATCTTACCTGGTGTCTCTGGAACAGTAAACAACTAGAGTTGTGGTCCAGAGTATGGAGTCCAACGGAGTCCAGGTAATGATTTTTGATATATTTTTGCCTTCGATTTCTAAATATATTTTCATCTATGTTCTAAGGGAAATTGATCATGAAGAAGAAGTCTCTTGCAGAAGTAAACATCTATTCTACTGATAAGCAAACTTAGCATGGAAAATATAGGATAGTATAAATTAAATTGATGTAATATTGTATCAATTACACTATTAAAGCAATAGTTACTTCAAAGGAATTTATCATTATAATATTTAGATTCCTCAAAACCATATTCATATTTACCTGATTATGAGATCACAAACCTCACTAGCAGTTTATTTAAGAGAACCAGCCCTATGAATATTGCCTACATGGTCACCCAAATGCAGAACTTCTAAAATGAACCATCCATACCATCATCAGCCTATCATTCCTGGTGGGAAAATAATCAACCACTAACACACAGTTTTTCTGAGGACCTCACTCCTAGTATTGTCTCAGGGCCTATCATAGTGCAGTTTCTCTGAAGACATGTAGAGAGTAAAAAGGCACACACACCATGTTAACCTCCATTTTCTCATTTTTTATCCCCACCAGAAGTTTATGCAAATAAAGCATTAACTTCAATAGAAAAACAATGTAATAAGAATAGTAACAATGAGAGGTTAAGACAGATACCAGAAAGTACACCCTATACTTTACAATAAGGATAGAATCTTCGAATGATGGACAAAAATATATCCATAAAGCATAATAAATAAATAGACAAATGAAAATAAATGAGATTAAAATAAATCATATTCATCAAAAGGTTGAGTTAACATATATAAATATGAAGGTAGAGGAAAAATGAGAAGAATCCATTAAATATTTTGTGAAAAGTTTGTATAAAAAGTTCCTCAATATGGCCTATGAATCTAGGAATATGAGTTCAAAATACTAGAATTGGCTCTAGAGTTGATAATACTCAAGCAGGATATTGGCATGAAATAGTTGGCCTTATCTTCAACCATTCAAAAACACAAGCTCCATTTTATGTTAGCATACATCATACATTTGGAAGTTTTTTCCACTATTCATTCATACTAACATATTTTAATTTTTTAAAATAAAATGATATTCTCAAGAACATACCCAACACAAATGAATATTTTACTAACACATACACAAGCCAAGTTCCTGAATTAACATATATTTGATTTGAATGCCAAAGAAGAGACAATAACACTGGTGATGCTTCCAAGGTAATTGTGTCAAATTTAAATGACTTCCCCCAATGGAAGAATGCAGAACAATTCATGAATTGAATAAAAAAGTTATTGTAGTATATCATGTGATGAAATTTAAATACTGTTATAAAGAGATATGATATCATATGTTGTAGATATAAATAAATGCTCCTCACTATTAAAATGAAAATTAAAAGCAGGGAAAATTAGTGTAGTTTCGAAAACATTAAATATATTTAGAATTATTTCATGAAGTTATACATAACTATTGTTTATTACATGATATTTTAGTATTTATATATAGAGTAATGTTTTTGTCAGTCTAAATTATCTCCACAAACTTTCCATATTTCTTTATATTAAAATATTCAATATCCTTTTTTTCTAGCTTATAGAGAAAGCACACAGTTCATTTTCATTATCAGTTGTCACCCAGCCATACAATAGAGGTCCAGAAATTATTGCTTCTATCCATCTGTAACTTAGCATCCATTAATTAACCTTTTGCTAGTCTTGCCACCTCTCCTGCTCTCCTAGCCTCTGGTTAACACCCTCCTGCTCTGAACTTGTAAAGAATTAACATTTTGAGATTCTCCATATGAGATCAGTTAGTACTTAACCTCTGTGCTTGTCTTACTTCATTTTCGTGAAATTCATTGTAGTTCCATCTTTACTTGTACAAATGTCAGAATTCTTCCATTTCAGTGGAGCATATATATATATGCTGTATATATACAACATTTTTATCTATACATTGGTTTTTAGACACTCATAATTTCCTGTCTTGAATTATGTAAATAGTGCTACAAACCATGATAAAATGTAGATATCTTTTTCACTTACTACGACTTACTTTTCTGTGTGTAACCAGTGCATCCAGAAATGTTATATGGTAATTTATTATTTCAAATATTCTGGGGAACTTCCATTGGGTTTTGTACATTGATTACAGTACATGGCATTCTTATAAGCAGTGTGGAGATTTGTTTCTCTCAATATTTGCTGTCATTTAATTTTTGACAATAGCTATTCAAGATGGAGTGAAATAACTACTATTGTCATTATGGTTTTCTTTTTTCCTATTCATAAGGATGGTGATTATTTTTTCTTGTTGATCATTTTTTTCTTCCATTGAGAAATACCATATAATATTAATATATTATGTAATAGTAATTTATTGCAAGGTATCTAATTTTAAAATGATTTCTGAAATTCTGGATGCTGGTTCTTCTCTCAGTTTTAACATTGTGTGTATGTGCGTGCGCATGTATGAGGAAACATTTTGGTTTGAAGTAACTCTGTTTGCCGGGTCAGGTCATACTCTCATTTCTGAGGTGGAAGACATAGCTCCCTATCTTTCTTGAGTTTTTTTTTTGTGGCTCTCTCCCACCAAACAAGCAACAGAATAAACAAACAAACATTAACATACACTCTGGATGTGGACTCTATTCCTCTGCTTTTTGTGGTTTCTTTGCTTGAATATTTGAAACAGGATCTCCATATGTATTCCTGCTAGCTTCAAACACATATTCCTAATGCTGGAAGTACATGTGTCTACCACCATGCTGTATTCCCCCCCTTTTTTGTCTCCCATCTTCACCCCTAGCTACTTTTGATACATGAATATAATTGTTCCTAATAATATTTCCCTTGTAACCTTCATAATGAAAACTTGAATAGCTCCTGCGTGCTATTTGCAATGCCAGAGAATTCTTAAAATGTGTGTGTAGCTGCTTTTTAAAGCAAGTTTTACTCATTCTCAACTTTTATTCTTGTTTATTATTATTTATTTTGGGTCTATAATTCTCTTTAGCATTTGATGAAATTCAGAAATAGTGGTGATAAAATTGTCAGGATTTCTTTTCTAATCGTATCTTTTACTACCTTTCATTTCTAAAGTATTGTTCTATTTTCTTACAATTACATTAGATGACTGGCTGATGTTTTCTCCAACAATGGTTTGAAATCCCTTCCTATTCTTCTCACCTGTACTGTTTCTGCCAAGAAGACTGCAGGCTCAGCTATCTCTTTACATGCTGAATCTTTCCTTTAGCTGTTTTGGCCCTTATTCCTACTTTGTCCCCTTAGCTTACAATTTGGAGTGGATCCTATGAGAAGGAGTACAAAATTTAAGAGGTTAAAAGCATAAATCTTACCTCCTGACTGCTTCACTAACTAATAATGGTGAATAGTGAGGTTCAGTTTCTTGTATGCCAGGACAAATATTGAATAGACACATGTAGTGAAGGCAAAGCCACAGATGTTTTAATAAGAAATATTTCTCAGCAAGGGAAAGCTGGCCCAAGTAGAGAAAAGGTTTTGAAGTTTAACTGTAGTCATACACAAAGGATTGGAATTGTATATATAATGTTTATAGTGCTTGTAGGTACAGTGCATGCTGTTAGTGGTCAGCTCTTGCCTGGAGTTTTTCAGCCTTTCTCTTTGCCAATAAGTTTCTTTTATATGATAATTTCACAGCTTTTACCTGTTGCCTTGTAGGCATCACTCAGATTAACTGTCTTTTCTTACCTCTTAGAGTATTCTGTCTATGATCCCTAGTATCCATCTTGTTAGGATGTTTATGAATGAATTCTTTCTAATAATATAAGGCTATCTTTCCATTTCAACAATTTTTTCATCATATCCTGATAAGTCAGTTGACTTTCTAAGATAAGTTCACATATCATAAATATCAGGAGACAGACAAATTTATGCAGCATATGGCAAAAACACTGATTAAAGTTGGCTAAGTTTCTAGGGAACCAGCTCAGTCCATAAAGTACTTTCTTAACAAGCAAGATCAACCCCAAAACACATAGACAAAAAGCTAGAGGGTGGTGGAGCATCCTGGAAAGATGGAGAGAAGAGGATATGGGGGATTACTAGCCAGCCAACCTAGACACATTCTGAGCTCCAGGCCAACGCAAGATCCTATCTTAAAACAAGCAAACAAACAAACAAACAAAAAACAAAAATACAAAAAACAGGGCGTACAGCCATTCTGAGGAACATCACCCAAGGTTGATCTCTGGCCATCACACACAATTGTACACAGGTACATGTTTACCTGGACATAAACACAGTACCCCTCCCACACACACATGCTTTACTAAAGAAAGGTTTAGTCTTGATTGTTTTATACACCTAATTGCTCACAAGTAACGGTAAGAAACAATGATTGAGCTGGCCTTCATTAGCATACTGACATTTCACGAATTGCTATAAAAATGTATTTAAAAATGCAGAGATCAGCACTTTTACAAGTTATGAGTTTTTATAGGATGTAATTGAATAGAAAAGAGATGACCGATGTGCTTATTTTATCTTATAATACACAACTTTTCAAGTAGATCTTGAGACCAATGATGTCATAGATGTCAGTAAAGGTTTATTGCTAATAAATGGAAGATTATGGGACAAGGACACAAGCAGACCTGAAATTGCCTGTGATGGGCTTAGGTTCTGCTTGGAATGTCTATGATGGGAGACTCACAATCAAGGAAGAGTGAACATCGCATGGCAAGATTGGGTTCCTACAGTTGTTTGCACAGACATGAGGTAGAGAAGGGTTATCAAGTGCTAAGTAGTTACAAAGTACCTTCAGTAGATGTCTACTCAGCATCTTTCCAGGGCTACCTATGTCTTCTATTTGATAATACTCTCTTCACTAAATCTGCCCAAGGGAAATTTCAATAAAATGTAATAAGATGCAAATTGGAAGAATTCTATTACCAACAGAAATACCAGCTTGCGGCCATATGGTAATTAAGTACTTAAGCCTGAGAAAAGATGTTTAATTTTTTATTTTTCTTCTAAAAGTATTTAAACACTAAAATGGAGATAATATCAAAGTAAGTGCTATTTGGTAATGGAGACATTAATCTAATTCTGAGTTGTTCTTACTGGTGTCAATTAAAGGCTTATACTCTTTTGGTGACTGTATATCAAATGGTTTTGAATAAGTCTTTTGTCAAATTACTTGACTCATGAAATAATGATTTCAAATTGTGCAACATATAGAAGGGTAGGAAAAAGAGAGAGAGAGCTAAATTGCAAATATCATTTAAGTTAAGGCAATTAGAATATCAATTTTATTTCATGGAATATAAACATACCACTTGATACAGTTACATTTATAAATAAATAATTGTAATACAAAACACGATAGTAAAACTTTCATACAAATTACTTTTATTGAAAGTAATGCAACTTTGCCAAGAAAAAATGCAAGATTGTCCTTAAAAAGTAAGATGTATATTATTTAAAATGATAAGTGAAGCGAACTTTTATGAAAGATACTCTTCATAAAGTTTTGCTCATATTTATTTTTAAAATATGACTTTCTATAATCCTCTCTTCATTGTCAATTAAAATTCCCAAATGATTTTTTGGTACAAAAATTGACCCTTTTATAGGCTTAATATTTTATTTGAGGCAGCAAAAAATAATATTAATTCCTGAGTTAGATAGGTTTTAAATATATGTTAGTTTGATGTGTGCAAAAAGTTAATTGAACTAGGAATGGAGAAAAGATTATAAAACACACATATATTCATAAATATATATATAATGAAAGCTATATATAAAACTATATATAATGTACTACATATAATACACACACATATATATATATTAATAGATACATGTGTCAATAAGAGTATTGACATAGGCAAATGAGAGAAGTATATATAGAACTGATTACTATAAGTAAACAGGACTCAGTATTAAGTATGGTTTGCAATCTATAGCAATCTTTAAAATTCCACAAATTTAAAAATTGAATTCTTCATCATTATTCCCATATTTCAAGTTTTTAAAAATAATATAGAAACAAATAAATAAACAAATGAAGAAATAATAACAAATATTTAAAACATGCTTATTAACTGTGTCATAGAAACACACGCATAAACTTTATTTTAACTATTCTGGAACCCGTTTTGACCACTGCTGATATAAAAATCTATATAACATCAAAATCATTGTTTCATACAAAAGGAAATATTTACTACAGGCATATGACAAAAATCAATCCTGATAAGTTGGCATTCTCAAGCTACTGTATTCTAATAATATAATCATAGGGAGAAATTGAGAGAAAGAGGAAAAGATAGAGAAATATACAAACATATGAATTCAATTTCTTCTGTGCTGGCAGTCCTTCTTCACCATTTCTTCCACTTTTAGCTGATATAAGACAAAAGAGTTACTAATATTGGTGGTAGAAACAGTTCCGGTCACAATGTATTGCTGGAGTCAAATTCACAAATATTTTCATACTTACTAGATTAAACAAGCCAAAATAAAATTATACAAAAAGTATAAAGAAAAGGAAAAGTTTAACTGAGCCAAAGTTGGACAGAAAAATCATTTGTGTTTAAGGTGATAAAAACAAGCTTGTCTGAGGAAGTGATGGGCAAAGAGAATTATTCCATTTGTATGCACAGATCTTTGGATTGTGTATAGACCTCTAGGCATCTGGTGCTATGTGCTACAAATATTGCTGAGTCCTTCCACGCTGCACAAATCACACAAAAAATCAATGTGCTTATAGAAAATACCTGTAGGGGACTCAATCCTTTCTGTCATTTACCCTTAAAAATGGCAGCACACTCAGCACTTGGGAGGCATATTCAGGCAGGTTTCTCTGAATTCAAATTCAGCTTCGTCATCAGAATGAGTTCCAGGACTATTGAGATTACACAAGGTGAAAACTTATTTCAAAATTAAAAACCAAAATGAGAAAAAAGTGAAAATGAGACAAAGTAGACAAGGGAAGATAGGTTGAGATGAGGCAGTTTATGATAAAGAAACATTCAGGTTAGAAAAGTGGATACATGGAGAAGCCTAAAGGAAACAAGCACAGACTGTGTGGTCGGTGAAGAGCGTTACTACTCAGTTACAGTTCATTGACAGAAGAGTGGGGTTTTGATAGTTAAATGTTCTAGCTTTGGTTTTTAGTTGTCATGGCTGCTTTCATGATGTTAGGAGTGTGTTTGAGTGTGTGAGGAGGAGTATTGCAACATATCTGAGTTTTTCAGTATTCATTTAGCATTCCTAGCAGAAAATTGTACAAATGCAAGCACAAAATTTATGGTTTTTCGTTGTTGAACTATGAACAGTGAATATGCCCAAAAGTCTATCAATTAGATTTAAAAAATTG
Organism: Rattus rattus; assembly: GCF_011064425.1. Lineage (NCBI taxonomy): Eukaryota > Metazoa > Chordata > Mammalia > Rodentia > Muridae > Rattus > Rattus rattus. The sequence goes on from NC_046160.1 coordinate 75,953,564, forward strand.
TGGCTTCAAAAGTGTCACAGCAGGACTAAGAGCTTATTTTCTCCAATAAGGTGACAGATGCAGCAAAGACTATATTTTCTATTTCATTTATGACAAACTGTGAAATGTTTTGATGTACGAACTATTAATTCATCATATTACCGAACAGCTTTCCATAATGGGTACGGTGATGGCTATTTTTGGTTGTCAACTTGACTACAAATGAAATTATCTAAATCACAAATGCCTGGGTACACTAGGACCAAGGCAACTCTCAAAACAGAAAGGATTCAATTGGAGATTTGCTAGTAGTTTCAGAGGTTTAGTCAAGTATCATCTTGGTAGGAGGCATGGCTATACACATGGCACTGGGGAGCTACAACCTGATCTACAGCAGAGAAACTGAGCCTGGAATGGAATTTGGAAACCCCAAAGCCCACTCTCAGGGACAAACTTCCCCCAACAAGGCATCATCTCCTTGTGATTCTAAACATATCCAAGAATTCCACTCCTTGGTGACTAAAAGTTCAACTATATGAGCTTGTGGAGATCATTCTTATTAAAACTACCAAAGGTTTTTTTCTTATCATTTTTGTGTATAGAAAGTCAAATTAGATGACCACCCTCTAAAATAACAATGTATCATCAAGGGTTGGTTTTCTCCATGAAGAAATGCAGTTTTAGGAAGCAGTCAAATTTTTTGTGAGCTGTGACGATGATGTCTCTTTATCTAGCTCTTGTTCACTGACTCAGCATTTCAAATACAGGTCTGGAAACTTCTCACAGTGTGTGATAATCCTTTAGGGATTTGCATTATTGAAAAACAGAAAAAAATATGTGTGAAAAGCAAACATGAAGAGTTTATGATGGTTTTATTCAATGTAACCAGACTTTTTTTTTTTTTAGTTTTAGTTTTATTTATTTATTTTTTTTTATTAACTTGAATATTTCTTATATACATTTGAGTGTTATTCCCTTTCGGTTTCTGGCAAACGTCCCCTCCCCCTCCCCTTCCTTATGGGTGTTTCCCCTCCCCACCCCTCCCCTATTGCCCGCCCCTCCCCCCAACTGTCTAGTTCACTGGGGGTTCAGTCTTAGCAGGACCCAGGGCTTCCCCTTCCACTGGTGCTCTTACTAGGATATTCATTGCTACCTATGAGGTCAGAGTCCAGGGTCAGTCCATGCATAGTCTTTAGGTAGTGGCTTAGTCCCTGGAAGCTCTGGTTGCTTGGCATTGTTGTACATATGGGGTCTTGAGCCCCTTCAAGCTCTTCCAGTTCTTTCTCTGATTCCTTCAACGGGGGTCCTATTCTCAGTTCAGTGGTTTGCTGCTGACATTCGCCTCTGTATTTGCTGTATTCTGGCTGTGTCTCTCAGGAGCGATCTACACTTCTGCACTTCTTTGCTTCATCCATCTTATCTAATTGGGTGGCTGTATATATATGGGCCACATGTGGGGCAGGCTCTGAATGGGTGTCCCTTCAGTCTCTGTTTTAATCTTTGCCTCTCTCTTCCCTGCCAAGGGTATTCTTGTTCCCCTTTTAAAGAAGGAGTGAAGCATTCACATTTTGATCATCCGTCTTGAGTTTCATTTGTTCTAGGCATCTAGGGTAATTCAGGCATTTGGGCTAATAGCCACTTATCGATGAGTGCATACCATGTATGTCTTTCTGTGATTGGGTTAGCTCACTCAGGATATTTTCCAGTTCCAACCATTTGCCTACGAATTTCGTAAAGTCGTTGTTTTTTATAGCTGAGTAATATTCCATTGTGTAGATGTACCACATTTTCTGTATCCATTCCTCTGTTGAAGGGCATCTGGGTTCTTTCCAGCTTCTGGCTATTATAAATAAGGCTGCGATGAACATAGTGGAGCACGTGTCTTTTTTATATGTTGGGGCATCTTTTGGGTATATGCCCAAGAGAGGTATAGCTGGATCCTCAGGCAGTTCAATGTCCAATTTTCTGAGGAACCTCCAGACAGACTTTTTGTTTTAACCTGTTCCAATTCTTTTGGTTAGGAACAAGTCATAGCTCAAGGAGGAAACAAAAGAATAGAAGTGAGTATGAGGACTTTGGAATAATTGGAAACTATTAAGAACCACTTTCTGACCAGGTTATTACTTATAAAGAAAGGCAGTTTCCTTCCAAAGGAACAATAAAGAATAAGGAGGTGTATAGTTTCCTTAGATGCAGATAATAAGCAGTAGGTCTAACCCTAGACATGTCACTTAGGTAATTGCTTCTAAACCTTGGGGAATATTTCTGCAGAAGAAGCAGAATGGGCAAAAGGACAACCAAAAGATTGGGGAAAGACCTTTAAGAATTCTATATCTGGGGTTGGGGATTTAGCTCAGTGGTAGAGTGCTTGCTTAGCAACCTCAAGGCACTGGGTTCGGTCCCCCTCTCTGATAAAAAAAAAAAAAAGAATTCTATATCTGATCGAGGGCTAATATCCACTATATAAAAAGAACTCAAGAAGGTAGACTACAGAAAGCCAAATAACCTTCTTAAAAATGGGTACAGAGCTAAAGGAAGAATTCTCAGTTGAGGAATATTGAATGGCTGAGAAAAGAAGTAACTAAAGAAATGTTCAACATCCTTAGTTATCAGGGAAATGCAAATCAAGACGACCCTGATATTCCACCTCACACCAGTAAGAATGGCTAAGATCAAAAACTCAGGTGACAACAGATGCTGACCAGGATGTGGAGAAAGAGGAACACTCCTCCATTTTTTTTTGGGGGGGGAGATTGCAGACTGGTACAACTACTCTGGAAATCACTCTGTAAGTTCCTCAGAAAATTGGACATTCCACTACCTGAGGACCCAGCTATACCACTCCTGGGCATAGACCCAAAAGATGCCCCAACATATAACAAAAACACATGCTCCACTATGTTCATAGCAGCCTCTTTTATAACACCCAGCAACTGGAAAGAACCCAGATGCTCTTAAACAGAGGAGTGGAAACAGAAAATGTGGTACATCTACACAATGGAGTACTATTCAGCTATTAAAAACAATGACTTCATGAAATTCAAAGGCACATGGATGGAACAAGAAAATATCATCCTGAGTGAATTAACCCAATCACACACACACACAAACACACACACACACACACACACACACACACACACACACACAAGCAAAACTACACATGGTATGTACTCATGATAAGTGGATAGTAACCCAAAAGCTCAAAATACCCAAGATACAATCCATAGACCTCATGAAGCTCAAGAGGAAGGACAACCAAAGTGCAGATGCTTCAGTCCTTAAAAGGGGGAAAAAGTATTCATAAGAGGGGATATGAAGACAAAGTTTGGAGCAAATACTGAAGGAATAGCTATTCTGAGCCTGCCCCACCTGTGGATATACATATCTCCACCAAACCCAGATAACATTGATGAAGCCAAGAAGTGCATGCAGATAACGCTTCCTCCTGAGAGACTCAGACAGAGCATGTCAAATTCAGAGGTGATTCTAGCAGCAAACCATTGAACTGAGATCTGAGTCCCTGTGGGAGGAATTAGAGAAAAGAGGCTTGCAACCCCATAAGAACAATAATATTAACCAAACGGAGCTCCCAGAAACTAAACTAATACCCAAAGACTACACATGGACTGACTCATGAATCCAGCTGCATATGTAGCAGACGATGGCCTTGTTGAACACTAATGGGAGGAGAAAACTTGGTCCTGCAAAGGCTGGACCCCACACTGTAGAGGAATGTCAGGTTGGAGAGGCAGTAAGGGGGAGGGTCGGGAGGGGGAAGACCCTTACAGAAGAAGGAGAGGGGGATGCAATTGGGGGCTTATGGACAGGAAACCGCGAAAGGGAATATCATTTGAAATGTATATAAAAATATCCAATTAATGGTATGTACTCGTTGATCAGTGTCTATTAGCCCAAATGCTCGAATTACCCTAGATGCACAGAACACATGAAACTCAAAAGGAATGACCAAAATGCGAATGCTTCACTCCTTCTTTAAAAGGGGAACAAGAATACCCTTGGGAGGGAATAGGGAGGCAAAGTGTAGACAGAGGCGGAAAGAACACCCATTCAGAGCCTGCCCCACATGTGGCCCATACATATACAGCCACCAAACTAGATAGGATGGATGAAGTAAAGAAGTGCAGCTGACAGGAATCATATGTAGATCTCTCCTGAAAGACACAGCCAGAATACAGCAAATACATAGGCGAATGCCAGCAGCAAAACACTGAACTGAGATCGGGACCCCCGTTGAAGGAATCAGAGAAAGGACTGGAAGAGCTTGAAGTGGCTGGAGACCCCATTTGAACAACAATGCCAAGCAACCAGAGCTTCCAGGGACTAAGCCACTACCCAAAGACTATACATGGACTGACCTTGGGCTCCAACCGCATAGGAAGCAACGAATAGCCTAGTAAGGACACCAGTGGAAGGGGAAGCCCTTGGTCCTGCTAAGAGTGAACCCCCAGTGAACGTGATTGTTGGGGGGGAGGGAGGAAAGGGGGGGAGGAGGGGGAGGGAACACACATATAGAAGGGGAGGAGGAAGGGGTTAGGGGAATGTTGGCCTGGAAACCGGGAAAGGGAATAAAAATCGAAATGTAAATAAGAAATACTCAAAGATGGAGAAAAAAACAAACAAAAAAAGAGTAGAACACAGGAAAAAATATTTATTGGTGTAATCCTCTGCATTTAAATAGCCTCCATTCACACTGAAGTCTATTATTTTTAATACAAAAGGAGGGTCTGCATGTGTTCCAGAAGAGAACTTCATACCATGCAACACTTTGAATTATTCTAATTTGAAACATGAGAGTATACTAGCACATATCAAGTTTTATGTCTGACTAATACAATTATAGGCTGTTTTTCTTTGACCTTGTTGAAACCAGTTTTCCAGTATAATGGGGTTGGGCAATGGAAACCACAGAATGATTATGTCATGCGTAGTCATGAGTGGGGTTAATGCTGTGATAAAATGGACACAAACTGCTAGCATGCCACTTTAGCTAGGTGACCTTTCAGAAAATATCCTGGCATCCAGGAAGTAGCCTTGAAGACACTAACCTGTAGACCTGGGATTTCCCAGTATCCGGAACTATGAAAAAAATCTATTTGGAAATCAGCGGGTCTATGATATTTTGCTATTTATAGCTTAAACCAACAGAGACAGACTATTGCTCATTGAATATAATCCAGAAAGAATTTTATTGTTTCTGGATAAGTCAGCTGCATTGATTGTTATATCTCTGGTTTAGGTCTTTAAATTTCCTTCAAGAAAAGACATTTATCAAGAATTGTATATTTATCTGTTATTTCTTTTTAAGCCAAACATGGTGTCTCACAGCTTTTAACACCAGCACTTGGGAAGCAGGGCATACCTCTACGCATTACAGGCCAGCCTGGTCTATATAGTAATTTCTTGGCCAGCCTGTGAGCTACCTGTAAGACCCTGTCTCCAAATAACTAACTAAATACACAAATAAATATTGCAAAGAAAGTGAAACACTGGTACTAAATAAAGTGATTTGGGTTTTCTCATACTGATAAAAAAAAAATCCATGAACTGTAGGCTAGATAATTTCTGGTAGGGAAAGAAATGATAGCCTTTTGCTACAAACACATTGCTAAGCTCACTAAACTCTAACCAATAGTACTAAGCCTGTGGCGACACTAAAGTTTTAATTAATCTTGGCAAGGCACAAAACAACATGAAATGACATGGACATGAGAGATGATTGTTTGGGGGGGAAGGGTGAGGATACTCATGGGTTTTAGGAAAGTGGAAGGTAAGAGTATGCAAAATTTCCATGTGTAAAACTTAAAAAGCAATAATACAAAAAGTTTTTGAAAAATAAAACAATTTGCTTGTAAAAATACTAACATTTTACTTCTCTTCTCTTCTCTATAGTTTACCCCAACATTCCAAAAGGTGGTCTCAAAAATGAGGTAAGGATTTGATATTATAATATAATAATAATAACCCAGAAAGCTAAACCTTGGTTATATTGGAAATTTAATAAAATTTTATTCAGACTGAAAGTTAAGACAAATTAACTACTCTTTCTTCTAATTCTGTTAATTCAGCTAATTTCACACGAATACAAACCTTCTGGGAGAGATGCAATATTGTTGTAGAGTCTAACATAAGCATCAAGGTCTGGTCTTACTAATTACTGTAGTAGTTTATACACTGTGACTAAAGCTGGAGTGATTTTACTTTTTGATGAATGCAAGCATGAGGGTACCCTGAGCCTTCTGTGAAACAACTGTATATATTGTATAGGTAACTGAACAATAAATTATGCACATATATTTTGGCATAAATCATCAATTTCATGTATTTTCTACTAATATCTCTATGTATTTATACAGCAATCACCAGAAGACACTATTCTTTTTCTTCTCTGTATCTTTTGCTCGACTGCAGAAAATATTTCAATTTCAGAAAGAGTGATAGTTAGATTTCTCAGATATCTTATTGCTTGATGTTCTGAGTAGCAGAATTTAATTAGAAAACATTAAATTACCACATTTTATTTTCATAGTTTTAAAGGTAACTGTGCCAGGTTAGTTCATCATCAAAAATAGTATGAAGCTTCAAATATTATTTCCAAAAATGTTAATGTCATTGTTTATTTCTCTTGTATGTTTGAATATCTTGAGAAAAGTATTATAAAATATTTATTATGAGAATAAACTTTAAACTGTATAATTCATTTTCCATGGATTTAAACCTAAGTATTTTTTTTTAGTTTTAATACCAGGGTGTAATTTCCTCAAGCAACATCTTTTACAATATATATCAAATCAATCACCAAAAATGAGACTACAACAATAGGATGGTACTCACAAGTATCTATTTTCACGTTAAATATCTCTCCCAAGAGAAAATATGAAGCATGTTAAATATATCATGTACTGATTTGTAAAACGGCATTAGAATTCTAAACCAGCTATTACTAAGTCAAAACTTTTATTCCACATGCAATACCTCATTTTACATGCTAAGCATCTTGTGGAGAATACCTTGTCACAGGTTAAAATTACTGACTAGTGGCTATGGAAAAGAATAAGTAAGTAATTGCTGGCTGAGCGCAGGTGAACATAAGGCTAAGAAGATTGAGGATACCATTTCTTCACAGTTGCATATTTAGCAACATAAGGATGAAAAGTCTAAAAAGGGATGGCTTCAAGGTAAAATTCGTGATGTCTCAGGGTCTCTCACTGTGCCTGATTTCTGCAGGGAAGGAGTCACTGGTTCTTCTTGGAGGAAAATCAGGGTTGAAATACTCTAGAGCTGCAAGAAATTCTGGTAACTAAAAAATAAAAAAAAAGAAGAAAAAAAGAAAGACCCACTGGGCATGAAAAAAAAAAAAAGAAAGAAAGGAAGGAAAAGAAAGAAAGAAAAGGAAAGAAAGAAAGAAAGAAAGAAAGAAAGAAAGAAAGAAAGAAAGAAAGGAAAGGAAGGAAGGAAGGAAGGAAGGAAGGAAAAGAAAGAAAGAAAGAAAGAAAGAAAAAAGAAATTAATTAATTCTGGTAACAGTGGTGAATGCAGAAGTTAACTACACAGGTCTATTCTGACATTCCTAACAGTAAGACTTTCTAGATATTGTTTACTATTAGTTAGAAGGACATCAAGACTGAGATTTCTGGAGTCTTGGAGGCTCTGGAGTTCCGTGGGACAGAGATCTTTCTGTTTATTCCACTTTTAGAGATAATTTATTTACATTTTAAATGCTATCCCCTTTCCCAGTTTCCCATACATAACCCCCCTATCCCATCCCTCCTCCCCTTCTTGTATGAGGTTGTTCCCGCACCCATCCACCCACCCCTTCTCACCTCCCAGCCCTGACATTCCCCTACACTGCGGGCAGGGGGTGTCGAACCTTGGCAGGACCAAGGGATTCTCCTCCCATTGGTGCCCAACAAGGAAAGAAATATTATTTACACTGACTTGAGATGATATCAGAGCATACTACATGCCATGACCCTGGAAGGAATACCTTTGTTAACTGTCGCTGAACAAAGCCCTAAACCAATAGTCACTAGCATCAAATGAAAAGAGTTATATTAATAGATGGTCAACAAAAAAAATTAGCAAGTAGGTTCAGACCAATTTTTATTCTGAGTCTTATTATTCTAGGAAAGATTTTAACTTTATTAAAGAGTACACACAATTCTTTAGATGTGAAAGTGCTGGTACTGTAGCTCAGGTGATATGCGTAAAGATGATAACAGGCATTGTGGATGTCTACGGTCATATTTTAATCTTACAAGTATTGGTATGACTTAATAGAAAAGAATAATTAACTGTGCATAATAATTAACTATGCACATTTGTGTTTTTGTTTAATGTAGGACTATGCAAACCGGAGAATAAAAAAATGAACAATAAAAAGAGCCAAATATGTCAGCAACCAAGTTTCTGTTATCAAGTGTTATAAAATTAAGAAATTATTTTAGTTCAAAAATTTATTTTCAAAAATATCTTAAAGTTTTTCAAAATATTTCACTGTATTTAAAATTTAGATATAAAAAGGCATTTCTCATATTTATGTAACCAATATGGTATAAACAAATTCTATATGTTTCTGAAAACAGATTGACTCATTTAGACAGAAATTTCTGTTTTATTATTTTGTTGAACAAAATATAAAATTTTAAAATAATTATAATAGCTAAAAAATTAGAAGAGAATAAGAACATTTCTGTTAGTGTCCAGAGAGATGTCTCAGTTGGAATAGTGCTTGTGTGTGACAAGAATATGTATCTATTTCTAGCACCTTTGCCAAAATGTTAAGCATGGGAGGTGTATCTCTGTTCTCAAAACTGGAAGGATGATACAGAAGAACCCTCATCTAGCAAGGTCAGTGAGCTGTAGGGTCAGTGGAAGACACTACCTCAAAAATAAATATGAATTAATGGCTAATATATACCTGCAAGTAAATACATTGCATGCATGTTCCTTGGGATCTGGGTTACCTCACTGAGGATGATAATTTCTAATTCCATCCATTTGCCTGGAAAAATCATGATGTCATTGTTTTTAAGTTTTTTTTATAGATTTATTTATTTATTTTATGTATGTGAGTACACTGACACTCTCTTCAGAAACACCAGAAGAGGGCATCAGATCTCTTTAGAGATGGTTGTGAGTCACCATGTGGTTGCTGGTGATTGAACTCAGGACCTCTGGAAGAGTAGTCAGTGCTTTTAACTGTTGAGCCATCTATCCAGCCCATCATTGCTTTTTTTAAAAAAAATTATTATATATTTCTCTGCTTACAATTCAAAGGTTATTCCCCTTCCCAGTTTTCTGTCCATAGCCTCCATTCCCTCCTCTCCCCCTACTCCATACAGGTATTCCCCCTATACATCCCCCTTATTGATCTCTCCCATATTCGTCTGCACTGGGGGTCCAACCTTGGCAAGACCAAGGGTTTTCCCTTCCACTGGTGCCCCAGTGGAATACAAGGCTATTCTTTGCTACATATGCAGTTGGAGCCCTGGGTCAGTCCATGTATAGTCTTTTGTTAGTGGTTTAGTCACTGGAAGCTCTGGTTTGTTGGCATTGTTGTTTTTATGGGGTTGCAAGCTCCTTCAACTCTTTCAATACTTCCTCTAATTCTCCCTAAAGAGGTCGGTGGTTTGCTGCTAGCATTGACCGCTGTATTGGACAGGCTCTGGATGTGTCTCTCAGGAGAGATCTACATTCAGTTCCTGTCAGCATGCACATGGAGGAGGCTCTTTCTCCACATTCTTGCCAGCATCTGCTGTCACCTGACTTTTTTATCTTAGCCATTCTGACTGTTGTGAGTTGGAATCTCAGGGTTGTTTTGATGTGTATTTCCCTGATGACTAAGGATGTTGAACATTTCTTTAGGTGATTTTTGGCCATTTGATAATCCTCAGCTGAGAATGTTATGCTTAGCTCTGTACCCCACTTTTTAATAGGGTGATTTTGCTCTCTGGAGTCTAACTTCTTGAGTTCTTTGTATATTTTGGATATTAGCCCCCTATCAGATGTAGGATTGGTAAAGATCTTTTCACAATCTGTTGGTTGCCATATTTTCCTAATTATAGTGTCTTTTGCTTTACAAAAAGCTTTGCAGTTTTATGAGGTCCCATTTGCCAATTCTTGATCTTAGAGCATGACCAGCATTCCATTGCATAAATGTACTACATTTTCTTTATCCGTTTTCAGTTGAGGGATGTCTAGTTTGTTTCCAGGTTCTCGATGTTATTAATAAATGTGTGATGAACAAGATATCTGAATTTTGCAGACAAAACTGAATTTTTAGGAACTACAAAATATCCTGAGTGAGGTAACACAGATTCCCAAGGGACATGCATGATATGTCCTCACTGATAAGTGGATATTAGCTATAAAATTTAGGATACCCAAGCTACACTACACAGACTCAAAGAAGCTAAAAAAGAAGGAAGGCACAATCGAAGATTCTTGAATTTCACATAGAAAAGAGAATCAAATAATTATGGGAGTCAGTGGGACTGAGGGGTAAAAGTGGGCAGGATCAGGTGTAAGGGAGACAGAAATGAAGCTCAAGTGCCAGGAGAATTAATAGACATATAAAGTTGCATGGGTTGGAGACGGGGAGGATACTAGAAAGTTACAGAGAGCTGACACGGGGATGTTCCCAGGACATTAGCCGAAATGCCCAGTTGTGGAGATACGGAAGCTGCAGAGACCACCTCAAGTAGTTAGACAGGGCCCCTCATGGAGGCACGGGAGCATGAACCCATCTCAAAACTTTCCACCCAAAATTATCCCTATATGAAAGAAATGCAGGGGCAAAAATGAAGCAGAGACTGAAGAAATGGCTGACTGGTGACCAGGCCAAATTGAGATTCATCATATGAGAGGGTTTCAAACTATTAGTTACGCTATGTTGTTCTTGCAGGCAAAAGCATAGCATGGTTGTCCTCTGAAAGGCTCTACGAGCAGCTGACTGAGACAGATGCAGATACTCACAGAAAAGCATTGGATTGAAGTTGGGAATGCCATTGTAAAAGGTAGGGGAAGGATATACTAAATCTAATAGAAGAGAAAGTGGGAACAACCTTGAACTCATTGGTATAGAGGGCAATTTCCTGAACAGAGCACCAGTGGCTCAGGCACTAAGATCGACAATAATAAATGGGACCTCATGAAGCTGAAATCTTCTGCAAATGTATGGACACCATCAATAGAACAAAACAACACCCTACAGATTGGGAAAATATCTTCTCCCACCCTGTGTCTGATAGATAATATCCAAAATATATAAAGATCTCAAAAAGTTAGATAGCAACAGCCCATATAACCCAATTTTAAAAATGGATAGAGAATTAAACAGAGAATTCTGTTTAATACAGCTATATCTAAAGGCTGAAAAGCACTTTAAGAAGTGTTGAATGCCCTAAATCATCAGGGAAATGCAAATACAAATGACTATGAGATTCCACTTTACACCTATCTGGTGTTTTTAAACAGATGGTTCTTGGTCTAGGAATGATCATAGATTTAATGATTTTTTTTAGCCATTTTTGGGCTACATGCATTAACATCACACAGTCCATTAAACAACAAGCATGAATTTGATCATAGCTCTAGAAGCTTAGAAAATCATTAGCAAGGTGCTGGCAGACTTTAGCATGGTGCAAAGTTGCATTTACTTTCCAAAAACATCTGGGAATTACAAATAACAACAGATTGCACTTTCCAGAGCATTCCACATTTATTTTCAAACATCATATGACCTCTTGAAATTTATTTTTGTCAGTTATTAAAATGCATTTAAGTTCATTCTATGTCTAGTTAGGTAATTTATTTTATTACTGAATTGTATGAATTATATAATGTTTCAGAACTCAGTTGGAAAATGAATTACTTTCACATACTGGCAATAAAATGCATGAATATTTCCATTTTTTTTCGTTTTACTGTACTTAAATATTTTATTTTCAAATAGTCTTATTGGTTTAAGTGAAAAAATTGAAGCTGCAAAGTAGGAATGTTTTGATATATTACATAATACTACTCGAAAAATGATTTGAAATGAAAATTGAGCAAAACGAAATAGAAAATAGTTGCCCTTACTGTGTCCAATTAACTTCAAAATAATGTAATAGGACATAACTCTAGGAGGTTATTTATTATAACAGTTCAAGGATATATTTTATTTCATAATTTAAATGTTGAACTAATTGTAATAACTGATCTGAGAAATGTACCTTTTATTGGAACATAAAAATTTTTGCCTTAATTGGTTTGAGGAAATTAATATAAATCAATATATTTAAAAGAAGTCTAGTATCTATATAATTATCACAAGTGAATATATAATCAAAATGCATTCATATTATCCAAAATCGTAAAAATAAATCGAAGTGAAATACATAAATACATAAATAAATAATAAATGATGACAATGTACTTTTAGAATTTTACAGAAAAGAAAGAGGTATCACTAGTGATGCCTTGTATTTGATGTACTATTTCAAAGGTATTTCAGATGTAAATAAGAGCTCTTAGCTTTTCTGTAGCATATAAAATTTAAAAATGCCTTTAAATTTACAGAGACAATTTCTGACGATTAAGGGATGGAGACTCAATTTTAGTTAAAATTTGGTTGAGAGAAGTAACTGTGCCTCTCACCTTGAAATGCAGTTAACAAGTTTAATAAATATAGTCAAGTAACTGTATTTCATTTAAATTTTCCTAGAAATACACTGGCAACTGGTGTATGTATTCTGTGAAGTTTTTACTATCTGGCTAAATCTGTGTGTGTGTGTGTGTGTGTGTGTGTGTGTGTGTGTGTGTGTGTGTGTGTGTGTGTGTGTGTGTGAGTGAGAGAGAGAGAGAGAGAGAGAGAGATCCTTTGTAAGTTGTCCATGAGGAAACAAGATTTATACACATAAGCAATTGAGACTTTGTTTTTGAGTATTTCAAATATATTGATGTAGCAGAAAGCTTCTAAATTTGATGTCTCCTTAGTAGAAAGGTTAATCAGTTGTTCAGAACACCATATGGTAATATAGTCTCTATGGAGCAAAGGGCTAAAAATCCCAGGTTTTTTAAACATATGCTTCTTCTCAACGCATACTACTTATGCTAAACATTTATCAACCAACCTTCCCACCTGTCAGGTTTTCAAAAACTCTGCCAACGTAATGTCTGCCTCATGGGTTATGATAAGGAAAAGCTTTGACATTTCATTGTTTTGTGGCTTCTCTATTTACAAAGACAAAAATCATATTCACATTATCTGTGACTTTCCTTCATGTCTGTGATGAACAATAAAAAACTATTCAAATCTACTGAGGACTTTTGATGCAAGAATTATTAAATGAATAGACAAGCAGTATAGGGAAAGCATGAGTTGTCAGTTAACAGTTGCTTTTGTTATTTCTGCTTCTACTCTTACTGTTTTGGTGCTGTTTTACTTTTCCAAGCACAGAAAGTGATCATGTGAAAAAGATAAGGTAAATCTGTGGAGGCTGAGGCTGTTTAAGAGCTTGCCAAAAGATGGTACAACTAGACACTCCAGAATTTCAGTAAAACACAAGTGAACTAAAGCATAGATATAGCAACAAAATAATTTCTGTAAATACCGATCTCCATATTTGGCTTGAAAACAATAACTGAACTACTTATGTAATTGGATTATTTACTGTCTTTAATATTTCTAAAATAGCCTTTCATGCCCCTGAATTATCTCTAGATTTTTAAATCTAATTTCTTCTAACATGTTGCTTTTATTCCCCTGTAAGGTTTTCTTTCCAAAAATAACTGACTTATCCTAGGTGGGTTTATTAAGGTGAGTTTTTTTGGCTTCTTGTTTTAGTTTGGTAGCCAAGAGTCTGTGCCAAATGACGCCATTCCTCACTATATAGGAGAGCATAACTGCATTTTATTTCCATCTTTTTTTTGGCATTAGCATCCTTGCCTACACCTGTTAGACTAACCATGGCATTTTATTCTGCTCATATGGAAATAGATAAAATAACACTCAAAATATACCCATTTATTAAACACTTAATCAGAAGATAAAATCATATGTGTCTGACCCTTTGGTTTGACTTTTCTATCCTAATTTATAAAGCTAAGTTAAGAGAAGGGAGTGTATCCTTTTATCTCCCAAATGACTAAACCTATAACCATGAAAGAACTGATAAGGTGATTTCAAAGACATCAGTTTTTATAAATAATGCTAAACCTGCCAAGTAGCATTTAATGACTTAACATTTTTGCAAATTCAATATGAACAAGTTTGCACATTTAGTGCAGTTATGATTTGATGATATAGAGTATGAAGACATATCTAGCATCCACTTACAATTACTCCCCAGTGTCTCCCAGAGAGAAATCTCGAACACAGAAAATAAATATTTTTAGGTTTTGGTATGTTCTTCTTCAACAATAAGTGCATGTATTAAATATTCAAACAAGTTGATTAAATAAGCAGATGACCTTTAAAACATTTCAAAGTTAAACTGCAGATATACTGCATACTTTCGACATGACTTTCTCTAGTGAGAAATAGCCCTACAAAACACAATATAGTCTACTGCATATGGCGATTGAATTACTATACAGCTACTTCCATATTTATTCTCCTGTCCTTCATCATTACTTACTACCATATAAATCTTAAGTTGAATCATTTTCCACAGCAGTCATTTAAAAAATAAACTAATTCTTAAAATGTGTCAATAATTTTCAATCTCTTATGCTATAATTTATTTAAATAAAGTCCTTCTACTGATATACTGACTTTTTAAGGAATTATGTTGTATTATGTAATATTTTTGTTCTCTCAAAAAGTATTTACTTTAATGATAATTGACACCTTGCCATACCTGACTTCGGCAGTAAATATATAGTAAATTTCGCCATCCTTCATTAAAGGTAGATTTTCCTACATCAGAAATCCAGAATAACAGTGGATTTTCTTACTTTATATTAGTTAATTAAGGAAAAAACTCTGCCACAGTGTGTTAAGGACATTGGGATTTAATTAATTTCAGGTGTAGACAAGTTGACAACCAAATATATTTGTGATGGTTTGCATATGCTTGGCCCAGGGAGTGGCACTATTAGAATCTGTGGCCTTGTTGGAGGAAGTGTGTCATTGTTGGGGTTGGCTTAGAGACCCTCCTCCCAGCTGCCTGAGGATGCTCAGTGTGATTATGGCTTCCTTTGGTTGAAGATGTAGAACTCAGCTGCTCCTGCACCATGCCTGCCTGGATGCTGCCAGGCTCCCACCTCGATGATAATGGACTGAACCTCTGAACCTGTAAGCCAGCTGCAATTAAATGTTGTCCTTTATAAAACTTACATTGGTCATGGTGTCTGTACACAGCAATAAGACCCTAACTAAGACAATATTCATCACAGTTTCTAAGGTAGAAGCTTCCTGGGTCGGCACAAGATTTACCCTTTTCCACATTTCTTTCCAAATGAGTTTGGAAGACATTATATCCAGTTAAGAGTACTATTTCTTATGACTCTCATCTTCCACACCAAGCAGACAAACTGGCCACAGTGACTGTAATGCATTTTATTGTGTTTGACAGTTCAAATGGTTTAAAGTACTTGTAATTGAACCTGGCCATTTATATATTTGTGAAAATATTACAGACTAATATTTAATGCAATTTATACCTTAAGCTTAATGAAAAACTTTGCAAGGGTTCTTTTAATTTTTTCTTGATTTAATTTTTGTTCAATTTAAAGTAGATTTTTTTGTGTAATTTCCCAAACGTGTACTGTATTCATATTACCATTAGTCTTTATCTGCCCCTCCAAAATTCTCTTACATCTCCCAACAATGCTTCTCAAATTCATGAGTCTTTATTATTAATTATAATTGTTACACATAAACATGCATGCTTGCATATTTGCACACACATATTTATATATCGTTTATTTTACACACACACACATATATACATATATATACACATATATACACATATATACACATATATACATATATACATATATATATATGTATACATCTTTAAGGCTGATTGACAATATCTTACAGGGCATTTATGACTCTTGTCTTTGCAGCCATTAATTTCCAATAGTTTTTCATCTAGGAATGAGATCCTAGAGATTTGACCCAATTATGTTTACATATTAACTCTTGTTATCACTACACAGGATGTGTCCAGTCAACAGTGTTGATACTTCATCATTGCTCATATGTGAAAGATATGTTCTTACAGCAGAAATAGTAGCCCTTGAGAATTTCAATATTTTTGTTGCTCTTGCATGATATTTTCTGAGCCTGCATGTAGGACTAATGTTGTAAATATATCGGTTGAAGGTAGACACCTTATAGTTAATGGTTTCTGGAATTTTGAACACCTGTCATTCTCTACAATAGTCTCAATTGGCTATGGGCTGAAGCTTTCTAATGAGAAGTTAGGGCAACACTCCCCAGTAGGTACAAGGTACATTTTTTGATAGGGTTACAATTTGTACAAGTATCAGAAAGCAAGTTCTATTTTAGGCTCCATGAGCTAAAAGAACTGATATCCAATGCCATGCATAATCAGACATGTTCACTGGTACTCTACTCACAAAAATGAGGAAATGGAAAAAAACAAATGACCTACCACCTGAGGATAGAACATGAGTATGTAATAGATAAAGTAGAATTTTATTCTGTTGTTAAAAAAGGAACTAATTAAAAGTTGCAGGTCTATGCATGGAACTAGGAAATACTGAATAAGGTAACCCAAACCAGAAAGATAAATGCTGTACATTCTTATTTGTGGAGCTTATTCTAAACCATGTATAGAGAAACTGGAATAATTGGAACTCAGAAATGAAGTATCAAGGAAGGATAGGACACATGTGCTATTGCAAAAGAGTGGGGAGGGAGCTTTAACTGGGGAGGGGAAGAAAAGAAAACTCACATCAAGAGAGGATTGAGGATAAATAAAAGCACACGTTTGAAAAGGCTATAGATAAGTGGATTTTCAATATTTATGTGAAATCAATGAAACAAACAAACCCCAAATATAACAAAAATACATGTAAAATCTATATGAATGTATGTGTGTACACACACACACACACACACACACACACACACACACACACACACACACACACACACACGCAGTTGGGGTACAAGAGTTCCAAGAGTAATAGGCTATCAAACTCTCAGTGCAGGGCAAGAGAAATCTTCCAAGTTACTGCTCAGTGAAGTCCAAGAGACTTCAAGAATTATATAGAATCTTGCCATTGATCTTGGTTGCCTCCCAGAACCTGAAGGTAAAACCCAAGAACTGAAGACACCACACACTTAGGTCACAGGACTTGCAGTAATTGATTTGGTGTTTACCTGGAAACCTTATCACTGAAGACAGGTTCTTATAGTATCTGAATTTGCTCTCCAAATTGCCAAAGAAGAAAAACTTTCAGTATTCCTACCTACCTATAATGCCAATGAACAACAACAGTGACTAACCAGCCAGGAGAGCCCCAGTGATGCAATAGGGGCATTTACATATTAGGCTTAAGTACTACCTATCTAACTAGACCTTAGGGTCACTCAACTGAGAGGAAGTTCATGCTTGCTAGTATAAACTTATCCAACTCTCTGTGGCTAATGGAATCCTAGCCTTTTTTCTAAGCATTCAGTTATCATGATTTATTAATGGAAAATAAACCAATGTTAAATTATATTTTAAATCATATGTTTTATTTGGATTATTTAAAACTTTGGTCATTGTTCTTGTAAACACAATGATCTGTCTAAAGAATGTATCACATTGATGGCACATTACGGGACCTGTCACCATTGATGATATGTCCTCAGAACTTTTTACAATTGATGATCTGTCTACAGGACTTGTCAGCCAACTAGAAGATGCATTTACAGAACCACCCATCAACAATCATGATATGCCTACAAGATTTATTATTATTACCTATTTATATTGTTATGATATTATGTATGGATAGTCATATCCATACATATGACCTTGGTTTCTTGACTAAGTCATTGGTTGTTAAGTTTCCTGCTGTAAAAATCAAATATATTCCCTTTCTACCCTACATATGATTTTAAAAATGTTACTAAAATCATTCTCATAGGTAATTGTAGTAATAATGCTCATTCCTATTAGGAAATATGTCTATAAAACTTACAAGAATTCTTCTGTGATAATGGATTGCCTCCACATTGTAAATGCTATTTTTCAAGGCAGTATGGAGTAAAGAGTAAAATCACTGTAAAATCATTATACCACTTCTTTCTTTACTGAGAAAAATACATTATTTGGATCCTATGACTTTCATATACATGATGAGTAGGATATATATATATATATATATATATATATATATATTTAACTTTTTGGTGTTGTAAGGTTCTCCATACTCATGCTAGATAATTTGTGTCTCCACCCTAGTAAGTAATTTCTTCAAGGAACTATTAAAAATTGAAAATTGATGTTAAAATCCAAGTTTCAGATGTTAGCTTTGATGTCCAAATAACCAACTAATTCTCCTGCAGTTGATATGTAGGTGCAATCCAAATGGAAGTACAGGTAAGAATTCTCTTGTCCTGGATCTGGTGGTACATACCATTAATCCTAGCATGGATGAGGCACAGATAGTTGAAGCTCTGAGAGTTTGAGGCCAGTTTTGTCTACTAGCTAGTTCTAACACATCTATAATAAGATCTCCACAAAAAACAAACAAACACAAATTAATGAAGAATTTCTCCTCGGACTAAAAATCACTACATGTTTCTGACATTGAAAGTTTTCTAAAACTTAATTTAAACATAGCAGAATTATTCAATATAAGGAACCATGGAATGTAGCAGTTATTTAGTTAATAAAAAGTGTTCCCTGTGAACTATGTAAAACTAATAGTTTAATTTGGGACCACTAATTCAAAGAAAGATGATATGCTGCTATATAAATATTCATTGTTACTGGTGAAAATTATAGAGATTCATAAAGGATGAAAAGTACTTCAATGGCTTTTCTGATGCTCAAATAAGAAAAGGATATTCATTTAAAAAGTAACTATATTTCTCATACCAAGTATTAATACACATCAACCTGAGTGGTATCTTGTCAGCAACAACTGCATAAATTTTAGTGCTGTGATATATTTATACAGAAATTCAGAAGCTCTTCTTATACAATAAATTGTGGTTGAAAAATATAATTGATTAATCAGTTGTATTTTCACAAAGTGGTTTTAATAATCTCATGTTTACACATTTGTAGCATGACATCAATATTGAGGTTATGCAAATAAATGCTTAAAGGAAATATAACAAATCACAAAGACTTTTAATTAAATTCTTTGAAATATTTTTTAAAAATTTAAAACAAATCCTTTAATCATCTAAAACAGTGTATACCTTTAGTATTCAGCCTTCTACCACTATTAGGATTAAATATTTGTACATGTATTTCAATGAGTCATAAATTGAATTGGATATTTGTGATATATTTGTGATATTCATATGTATAGTTTTACTAATAAGGATATATGATAAAGCTTACTAAATCTAGGTTTAGCATGAACTTATGATATTTTCCCAATTTTAAAGAGTTAATAAATTTTAGAATAGGCCCTACATCGATATCTGCTTTACTCCTGAAGCAGATCTCATTTGATATTGTGACTGTCAATATGATTCTCAGAAGTCCTAATATGCATTTTTATCAATGAAAATTAAAGATTTATGCAAGTATTTTATTGTGGATTCTGACAATATTTTAATAAGTAAATAAATATTATGATTGATTATTATCAAACTATTAAATATTATGTTCATAAAGTAAGGCAATAACTTGTATTATGTAACACTAGAGGCAAATAGAGTATTGGCTTATAAAAAATTCTGACCACCATCCAGCAAAGTTTTTCTGTCTTCTTTTCTGTGCAATTTGTGTTAGGAAATATGATATGTTCTATTATTTTCATAAACAACAAAAATACTATAATAAATATAAATATCATCGACATGATATAAATGTATATAGGAGTGGTACATACTATACTATATTTAAATATATAAATTATGATATATTGTATGTTATAGAATCAAGATAATTCAGTGTATTATATAATTGACAAAATAAAACTTAAAAGTTTATTTTCAAAATGTTACAAAATTAGATGGTAAATGCATCATTTATATTTGATATCAAACTTCATGTTCTAGGAATATAAACAGATGATTCTTGAATTTTCTTCACTTATAATAAAATGTTTGATGCATTACTTTACTAATTTTATTTGACATAAAGTGTCTCTTTAATTATTTACATAGACACATTATGAGATATGGGATGAGTAATGTAATGAGTCACAGGATTACATGAGCAGTTATTAGCTACAATTACTGTGCCAGGCACAGCCAATGAATAAGAAATATGAATTTAACTAGTAAATCTATACTTTCATATTCACTGAGAGAAAAGTGCACTATTGCATGAAATATGGGACCCAACTTTTAGGAGAAGCTTTGATGCACTTATAAGTAGTCAAAAATATTCATGGCATGAAACCTTAGGTACTTTAGGATGAATGGATATGAACTATAATGTATACATAATAATTAAATAATCTGTCTTATTATTTATCACTGGAAGAGTCTACTTTTATTCAGGAACTTTCTAACTCCATACAGAATCTGAATTTTGAAGGTTAATTTATAAAGGGGAAAATAATATATTGCAGAAATCTCAAATGCTTTGAATTATGATCCTGTATATATATATATATATTAGAATTAGAATTATTGTGTCTTTTTTTTTGCTTCCAGATACCCAATCTTTAAATTTTAGTACTGTATTATTTAAGAATCCTCACATGTTGTTGTCTTATCTGTGATGATGCTTGTAAAAATATTTTTCTCTTATCTTTTACATTTTAATGGCTTTTTTTGTGAGGCATAAATTTAAAATAGTGAAAGTGAATACACATATCTTATTTGTCTATTAAGGACATAATTTTATTTATGTTTTAATTTTTCATATCATTTAAAGAATTGCATTAAAAGTCATACAATTTATCACATAATATATACTTAAAGCATTATGTTAAGCAGTTATAGGGATCTCTACATGACAAAAAGGAATAACTATGGATATAACTATGTATATTTTTTGGTGTAAGATATACCTAGTTTAGTGTAGGAAGTTATATAGTGTATCTGTAATTTGGTTATTTAAGTACCTTCACTGCTATCTTTATATAATAAATCAATTTATATTGAGTGCTATTATGATATCTTCCTCTACTGGCTGCTGTCTGCTTAGACCACTGTATTTAAATGTTTCCTCCAAACCAAAGCATGGAGCACTGTAGATAATGTATAAGGAGTAAGAGCTCGAGTTACAGGAGGTAGATATGCCTTGAGGGTTCCCTACTAAATGTAATCAAGGTCCACATAAAGAATAATCAATGAGTTTTGTGTACTTAGTGCTACGTGAAAGCTAACATTTCCTCCTGTCCAAAAATTGTATTATTAAAACAGCACCGTAAGAATAGAGAGCAAACTTCGCCAGATTATAAAATATAATGGAGACTTAGACTCGGGCTTTCTAAGCTCTAACATTGTGAGAAGAAAAAATTCTACTTTTTTGTAAATTGTTCAACAACGTATATTTATTACAAGTGTGGAAATAGTCTGACTATTTTTAAAATACTACATCTATGAATATGCTTTAAAACAAAACATGACTTTCCTTCTTCATGTAATAAAAATACTTCAGGGTAGCTTCAGCTCATTTACAGTAAATAACAAGATGAGTCAGATATCTATAGGCTGCCCTTTCTTCACTCCACTGTTATCCTTTTATTTACTAGATATTTTATTTATTTACACTTCAAATGTTATCCCCTTTCCCGTTTTCTCCTCTGAAAATCCTCTATCCCCTCCTGCTCCCCCTGCTTCTATGAGGGGGCTCCCCAACCCGCCTATCCATACCCTCCTCACTGCCCTGACATTCTCCTACATGGGCATCAAGTCTTCACAAGGCCAAGGGCCTAGCCTCCCATTGAGCCCGACAAAGCCATCCTCTGCTACATATGCAGCTGGAGCCATGGGTCCCTCCATGTGTACTCTTTGGTTGGTAGTTTAGTCCCTGGGGACTATGGGGGATTAGTTGGTTGATACTGTTGTTCTTCCTGTGAGGTTGCAAACCCCTTCAGCTCCTTCAGTCCTTTCTCCAACTCCTCCATTGGGGTCCCCTTATGCAGTCTAATGGTTAGCTACAAGCATCCTCATCAATATTTGTCAGAATCTGGAAGAGCCTCTCAGGACCCAGCCATATCAGGTTCCTATCAGCAAGCACTTCTTGGCATCAGCAATAGTGTCTGGGTTTGCTGTCTTTATATGAGATAGGTCCCCAAGTAGGGCAGTCTCTGGACGGCCTTTCCTTCGGTCTCTGCTCCACACTTTGTCCTTGTATTTCCTTTAGAGAGGAGCAGTTTTGGATTAAAAATTTGCAGGTGAGTGGGTGGCCCCTACCCCAACCTTGAGCCTTGCCTAACCTCTGGATATGTTCTCTCCTCCCTCCCTTTGTTGGGTATTTCAACTAATTTTATTCCTGTTGGGTCCTGGGAGCCTCTTGCTTTCCTAACATTTTACATCTCACCCCTTACTACTTTCTTACCCATATTTCCTTATACGCTCTCCTGTCCCTCAAGTTTTCCTCTGGGAAATCATCCTTTCTATCAGATATCATGTAGGTAACCTCTGCTGATTGTAGTTAACTTCAACTCCATTCATCAGCCATTTCCCTGCCTTATATTTCATTAGAATTTATTAACATCTAAAAATAGGATACACTTATTTGTTAAGTTCTCTATTTTCTCAATATTGCAAAAGAATGCACATAGCATGGGTTTAAATATATTTTTCTCATTTTCATTGTTACATTTTACATCTCAAATAATTTTTTTGACAGTACTACAATTAAGTGGCTGAATAAAATTGTGAATGTGTTGTAATTATTGTTAATTCTTAGTTTTGTGACACCAAAGCTTTCTTTGTTACTGATCATTTATATCTTCCTAGAAAGGATAGTCTACTACATCAACGAATATTGCTGAAAATACGATTACTTTTAGAGATTAGGTAAAATGAAATATTATGTTAGAATATGTTTTACTATTAATTATATCAAGATTTTTAAGTTAGTTTAAGATAGTTAGTTTAAGATAGCTTCCTATATAATCCAAATTGACCTCCAGCTTCCTATTCAATAGAGGTTGACATTGAGCTCCTGAGCCTCCTGTCCACACGTCCCAAGCATAAAGATTCTGAGCAACCTCATTAGAGCAAATATTGGTCCAGATCTTTGTTGTCTTAAGAGAAATACAAATTTTATTTATACTATGTTGATAAAAGTAATACTCCTCTTGTTCAGAAATTCAGAAAATTTGGTTCACGACAAATTTTGGTTAAAAAATCTATAGCTACTAAAAAGCTGTATGTAATATATCAGTGAAAGCATAGAAACAAATTATACAGGACCTGGAATGTCCTGATTTCTGGCTGGAGGTGGTTTTCAGAAAAGCAAAGCAGGGAGATGAATCCATAGCCTAGCAATGACGATCATCCACAAAAACAGTGCTGTAGTGAGAAACTTGACAGAGTTCTGGAAAAGGGAAATATCAATAGTCAGTAACAAAAGTCAGTAACAAACTCTCTGAGTCTCTAAATGGATGCCATTGTGCATATTTGTGATTTCAAGCACAGAATACACGTCTAGGCATGATGATTCTGAGCTTTCAAACTACTAATATTTCCTGGAAGTCAGGCTGACTTGTGAGTCACTTATGCTCACAGCTGCCAAAATAACATGATAATTATATAGACCATTTACTTGACAGCAGGAAGATTAAACCAATAATATGGATTAGTCAATCATGTATTGCATATAAGATAATAAGCTGCAAATTTTATTGACCACAAAGAAAGAAATGCTAATATAAAATAATGATTCATAATTACAAAGATTGTGAATGTGTTTGAGAATTTAATGAAAACAACAGAAGAAGATTCAAAATAGAATAAAATAGTAGTATCTAAATACCAGCGATAAATGTTGTACAGGGTGGAATTATTACCTGGGTAGAAAATTGAGAAGTCAATAACAATTAACTTGAAAAGGCATTCATAGCAATTATCCAAATTCAAGGCAAAAAGGAAAACATTGAAAACACACAAAAATAACTAAATTAATGACTTTGTGGCTAGTGTTGTTTGCTCTAGTGCATATACAATTGGAGATTCAAAAAGATACAGACTTAAAATCTACATATCTGAAGAAGTAATATGGCATCTTTTTTAATTTAAAGAAAATTACCCATAAATAATTTTAAGTTAATCAATGTACCCTAAACTGAACTTTTTTTTACTATTATGAACCCAAACATGGTTTCAGGAAACTAGTGATGATACCAATAAATTTGAAACAGAAATATACAAAAAAAGAAGTTTAACTCAGGTCCCATGTAGATAGTCAAACATAAAAAACACTATACATGAAAACCAATTTTACAGTCTGTAAAATAAAAACATGGCATATCAAAGCAGTACAAAGCAGAATTTTGACTCAGAAAGTAAATAAAAATTCTGATTTCAGCCAAATGACAATGTGAATCCCCTTATATAATATTACTGAGACAACAAATGGTACTATGGTAGGGAATGAAAAAGAGGTTATAATTTCAAATCTCTGTGTTCACTGTTTGGTAAGAATAATGGCAAAGTTTATTATTCTGATAATGTTTTATATTTTGGTGTGAATTAGTTATAAAATATAGAAGAAGAAATTGAATATGGCTATGCATGTGACACACATAATTTTAGGGTTAAAATATTGATCAAGATAGGTTAGGCATAATATTCTAGATATGTACATTTGTGGACCTTATAATTTTGATTTCTAGGAAGGGTCATTTTATTTTATACATCTCTTAGATATAGAGCACACATATAAAAATATTTTATATATCATGGTTTGATCTTTGATTCATTTGGAGTTGAGTTTCTTGCTATGTGGTAAGTATGGATCTATTTGGATTCTTCAATATATAGCCACTCACTTTACACAGTTGAAGATGCTGTCCCTCTCACACCCTTCATGGGATTTTTGTCTTTGCTTCTTTACAAATTATCTGGTATATGTGAATTTGTTTCTGAATATTCAGTTCACATCCATTGACCAACATGATTTTAGGGATTGTAGCTTGGTTAATAGTACATAGTCATATAGGAGCAAATTCATACCATACTTGTCTATCAGAATTTAGGTTTCTTCACTCAGAATTTTTTCTTTTTTTCCCCATTTACCTGAAATTTTCTTTATAAACTCCTCTGTTGAAAGACATTTAGGTTGTTTCAATTTTTTGATTATTATAACTGCAGCACAAATGGAAATGAGTAATCAAATGTCTTTGTAGTAGGAAAAAGTGTTTTTTGAGTATATACCTAAGACTGGTACAGCTGAATTTTGAGGTGGATTGATTCCCATCTTCCTGAGGAAGTTCCACATTGAATTTCACAGTGACTATACAAGTTTTATTCCCATCAGAAATAAGCTAGTCTTTTCCTTAATCTACATCCTCAATAAATAATTGGGTAAATAGAGTTACAGCTGGCCATCTCTTATCGCCAAATGAAACATGTTGTACCCAGATTGGGTTATATCTAATTGCATTTTTAACCAAAGGTGGTCCTATAATAACTCTCCCAAAATCCGGGCTTTGCAAGACTAGCGGATGTTCTAGTCAAAATGATAGAATGGCTCTATTTCTAGGAACAATGCCTATACAACTTCCTGAATATTGAGAAGTCAATCTGGTGTCTTGACTCTTCATTCCTAATTCTTGGTACTGGAAAGTACTCTTCACATTAGCAAAAGAGAAAGATATATGCCATTCCAACTTCAAACTGTTTGGTCTACATTGAAGAAATGACAGCAAAATGTTATAATGCAAAGGTAGAAAAAAGCTAATGGCCAAAAAACCCAATATCTGATTGGATTTAAGCCCCATTCAATGAGATGGGAACCTTTCTTTGACATTGGTATGGTGACCAAAAATCTGAGACTAGATTACCAAGAGACTTGGGTAAAACCAAATGCTACATTGAAAAACAAGCAAGACAAAACATAGAGTACCATCAAAATGACTTCTAATGACATCTGCTTTACTTATAAATCAGGATTTGCACAGTCCTTATCAAATGTTTCCTTCTACATTTGATGGGAGGGAACATATAGACTAATAGTCAGACATAATGCTGAGTGAGTTCTTAGAACACTCAGCCCTAAATGTATTACCTTGTCAAATTTCTCCCCCTATGCACTTAAGAAATCCAGATGAAGAGGAGGAGGTAATAGAAAAAATTAATGAAGCCAAAATACAGTGTTTTAACAGTTTGTTGAAACTGTTGCTATATCAAAGATAAAAATTGAATACATAAAGAATGGGAGAATCATTCATCATACTTATTTCACAGATATTACAAGGGCATGAATACAAGGACACACAGACACAGGAACACACACACACACACACACACACACACACTGGATCTCAGATTTATAAAATTGGCAAGTTTTGGCGAATTATATAGTACAGGTATAGAATCAAGAATGAAAAGTCTTCCTATTGCTGTATCTATTAAAGAAACTGAATTTTTATTTCACAATATTCTACAAAAGGAAGCCGTAACAAAAATCCCTAAATCAAATCATTTAACTGATAACCTTCAAAAATTTAATTATATACTAATTATAAAAATATAAGCATTAAAATACATTTCAGATCATTTAATGAGTTCATCTTTACCCTGATTGTATATTTGGAATCAATCCAAAATAAAACAGTGCAATAAAAAAGTACTAAAATAGCACAGGATTCTATGAATATAGATGAAGCTTCTTTCTAGTTGATACAATAAACCCAAAATTAACTGAAAGTGAGTCATAAATGCAATAGTTCATCTATTAATCTGGGATAAAATAGAGATGGATATATGTGTGACCTTGAGATGCATAAAATGTCATTACATTTAATATAATTCAGGATTTGCACAGTCATTATCAAATATTAACAGATAAATTAAAATTCATCAATGAAGAAATAAAATTTTTGTTTGATTAAAAGGTACATTTAGGAACATAAGAAACAAAATATAGGCCAAATTGAAATATCAAAATGACATGTATGAAAATACTTCTACCTATGTAATTCAAGCAATTAAAAGACAAATGATTCAATATACAGTTAAAAACCAGTTGAGAGCAATCTTTACAAAGCTATTAGTCCAAATGGCCTCATTTCATTACATATTACATGAAAAAGAGAGTCATGATGAACCATCAGATAGCTCTCTGAACGTCTACACAAAACTGAAAGACATGGTAAACTTAATATAGGCATTTTGAATATTTGTAATGTGGATGTTAAATCTTGTTTACATTGCATGTATGAATCTGTGATGCTTTAAATCTTTAGGGAATAATTTGCAAATTATTATAAAGTTGCACATATATATTCCATAGCCAGGAATTACATTACCAGGAATTTATTCATGAATATTAAAGCATAGACTTAGTGCAGACTTACTCATAAAAGGGCATCAAAGAATTATGATGAAGAGAATTAAAACAAAATTTACCAGTCTCATCTTTTAAGATTACGTGATGGGTTTGACTTGACAATCACAATATACCTCATAACTGTTTATTAATATATGACAAAGGGACACATGTTCCACTATGTTCATAGCGGCCTTGTTTATGATAGCCAGGAGCTGGAAATCATCAGATGTCCCATGACAGAAGGATGGATCCAGAAAATGTGGTTCATTTACACAATGAAATACTACTCGGAATGAGGAGATCATGACATTTCCGAGAAAATGGATGGAACTAAAAAATATTCTGAGTGAGGTAACTCATGCCCAGAAGGACATGCATGATAGGTACTCACTAATAAGTTGATTTTAGCCACAACTCCATGCTCCCAAACCTCGTGGGAGAGAGAGCTCAGCAACCAGACAGGTGGGCACTCCTGAGACTGTAGGGCAGGAGAGACTGCCAGTACTGCCCACCCTTGCCCATATCCCTGGCCCAAGAGGAAACTGTATAGGGCCCCTGGGAACAGGAAGTTAGGAGCACTCAATGCTTTGGTCCAGACACTGCCTGGATCTGAAGGGACCCAGTCAAACAGCTCCCTGCACCCAAATCCCATGGGAGGGAGAACTAGACTTCAGAGGGGCAGTCAGATCTGGGAAGCCAGAGATTACTCTCTGACCACATTTCTGACTCTAGAGGAAATCGCCTAGCACTATCTGGACCCCTTGTGCAAAGGGTCCCGAGAGAAGGCAGGGCAGGCCTTCTGGTTGCTGCCCTCACTGAGAGGTGAAACCCGACTCTGAGGAGCAACTTTAGACCCGAGACCAGAGATAAGACCAAAAAAGGGAGAGAACCCTGGAGATAAAAAACCTAGGAAAGAGATCAGGAGTCACAGATGTGAACATCACCAACAGACTACAAGAGATAGAAGAGAGAATCTCAGGAGCAGAAGATTCCAACATCGACACAACTGTCAAAGATAATGTAAAACAGAAAAGGCTACGAGATCAAAACATACAGGAAATCCAGGACACCGTGAGATCAAACCTAAGGATAATAGGTATAGTGGAGAATAAGCAGGATAAAATCCACAAAACTCAGAAAGGTTAACAAACCAAAGGGCCCAAGTAAGGATGCCTCAATGCCACTTGGGAAGGAAAATAATGCAATCACAGGTGGGCAAGAAGGAGGGAGGAATCTGGGTGGCAAAAGGTTCAGGGAAGGGAAGAGGAGAACATGATCAGGTATTTGGTGGGGGGAACAGAACTGAATCCCTGAGGGCCATCAAAAATTATTTTAACAGGCAATCTCAAAAGGTCGGAGGTGGGGGTACCCTCTAGAATGTACCAGAGATTTGGAAGGTGAGAGATTCTCAAGACTCAAAATGAGGGACCTTAGATGAAATGCCCTATAGTGGGAAAAGGGAACTTATAAAGCCTACCACCAGTAGAAAGATAGGGCATCAAGTGGAGGGATGGGGTTACCATCCCAAGTCAGAAACTCTGACGCAAAACTGTTGCTGTGTCAGTCAGAGAAATGCAGAGACAAAAATGGAGAAGAAGCTGAGGAAAAGGAGATCCACTGATATGCCCAAATTGGGATCCATCTCAAAAGGAGACCCCAAAGCCTGCCACTATTAATAAATCTATGGAGTGTGCACAAAAAGGGGCCTATCATGACTGCCCTCTTGAATAGTATCTGCAGCTGAAATAGTCAGATGCCAGTACTTACATCCAACCAATGGATAGAACCTGCTGATCCCCTGTGGTTAAATTAGGGAAAAGCTGGGAGAAGCTGCGGAAAAGGGTAATCTCATAGGAAGACCAGCAGCCTCAACTAACCTGGACTCCAGAGATTGCTCAGATAGTGAGACACCAACCAGGCAGCATATACCAGCTGTTATAAGGCCCCCAACTCATGGACCACAGAGGACTGCTGGTCTGGCCTCAGTGAGAGAAGATGCACCTAACCTTCAAGAGACTTGAGGCCCCAGGGACTGGAGAGGTCTTTTGGAGTGGGAGTATAGATGGGGCATCCTCTTGGAGATAGGGGGGAAGATGTATGGAATTATTGAATGTGGAACTTTCAGAGGGTGGACTGGAAGGGGGACAAAGTCTGGACTGTAAAAAAATAATAAAAAATTACAAAAGAAGATAAAATATTGTGTAAAAATTTGAATTTTATCAAATACCTTCACAATGTAGATATATTAATTTAAAAAGAAATGGAAAAAAAGTTTAAAAAATGTTATGTAACATTGTTTTATAAGGAAAGTAAATGAATGACACAATACAAGCTTGCAGCCAACCATTGTACTGAGAACAGGTCTCCACTGTACGAGTTAGAGATAGGACTGAAGGAGCTGAAGGGGTTTGCAACCCTGTAAGAAAAGCAATACCAACCAGCAGAGCTCACAGGGACTAAACCACTAACCAAAGAGTATACATGGACAGACCCATGGCTCCAGCTGCATATGTAGCAGAGGATGGCCTTGACGGGCACCAATGGGAAGACAATGGGAAGAAAACCCCTTGGTCCTGCCAAGACTCCACCCCATCACCCCCGTGTAGGGAAATATTAGGGCATAGAGGCAGGAAGGGGTGGATGGTTGGGTGGAGGAACACACACATAGAAGAAAGGGGAGGGTGATGGTATGGGGGTTTATGGATGGGAAACCTGGAAAGAAGATAACGTTTGAAATATATATAAGGGACCCCAGTTCCCTGTACCAAAATCCCATGGGAGAGAGCGGTGGACCCTCAGAAGTGCAGAAAATCCTGAGACTCAGAGGAGACAACTACTTTCTCCCCATATTCCTGACCCAAGGGGAACCTACATAATGGCCTCTAGATAAAGGAATATAGGAGCAGTAAGTCGCAGGAACCTGCTGGTTCCTGTTGTGACCAGAACTGAAGTGAAAAGGTTCCATAGCTCCCTGCTCCCAAATCCCTTTGGGAAGAAGGCTGGACCCTCAGAAGTATGGACAATCTTGAGAATGCAGAGGTAACAAGTACTTTTTGCCCACATTCCTGACCCAAGAGTAAACTGCCTAGAGCCATCTGTGTCCTCTGTGCATAGGGACCTAGGAGCAGTCAGGGGCAGGATTTTCTGGTTTTTGCCTGTACCAAGATCTGAAAGCCAGTCTCCGGGAGTGCCTACATACCTGAGAGCAGAGGTAAGACCAACTCTTCTGTGCCAAGCAACCCACCCAGAGGCTTCCAGTCATACAAACTCAGGAGCAGCTCTCTGTTTCCAAATCCTGCTGAAAGAATACAGGTCTACAGGAGTGCTAACACACAGGTCATTGACAGAATGGTCAATCCACTGTCAGAGACAGCAAGACAAACTAACACCAAAGACAACCTGGTGGCTAAAGGTAAACACAGGAAGCTAAGCAAAAGAAACCAAGACTACTTGGGATCATCGGAGCCTAGTTCTCCCACCAAAGCAAATACTGGATATCCAAACACACTGGAAAAACAAGATTTGTATTTAAAATCACATCTTATGGTGATGATAGAGGACTTTATGAATGAGATAAATATCTCCCTTATTTACATTTCAAATGTTATTCCCTTAATAATGACAATGCCAAGCAACCAGAGCTCCCAGGGACTAAACTGCTACCAAAAGACTATTCATGGACTGACCCATGGCTCCAGCTGGAAATGTAGCAAAGGATGTCCTTGTTGGGCACGAATGGAAGGAGAAGCCCTGGGTCCTGCCAAGGCTGTACCGTCAGTGTAGGGGAATGTCAGGGGGTCGTTAGGGGGTACGGTTGGGGAGTGGAATGCTCTTAAAGAAGAAAGGGAAGGGTATTTGATAGGGGACTTATGCCAGGGAAACTGGGAAAGGGAATGATATTTGAAATGTAAATAAAAATATATCCAATATAAAAGAAATGTAAATAAAAAATTTGCAATAAAAAATGAAAAACTTAATGAAGTACACCAGGAAAAAAGAAAGCATACAACTTCTAGTCAAAAGATGTGTACAATGTCTAATAAAAAGTAGATGATTCTGTGAGAATGTCAACATTGCTTGCAATTAGCAATTGCTTATTTTTCACAGAGGTTGTTGTGCTCTATAAACAACAGGCTTACAGAAGCTGTTGGTGAGTGTAAATAATTTGAGGATGATGTGAACATTTCTAATGGATGGACACATGCCATATTCAAATTCTGACTTTAGCTATGTGGAAATTGAAGTATTTTCAACTAATCTTAATCTTTGAAGAGCTTTGTTGGGTGTCTATACATTGATGCTGAAATTTTTGATGAACTTTGGGGAAATTCCTGACCTTCATCCATGAAATCAAAAGAATTTATGGATAACAATGTATAACTATTCACAGTAGAAACCTTCTCCTATCAATTCAAATTTTTCTTACAATTTGCCAATTACTGTTTGCTTTGGGATTTCATTAAAATCTCCTGATTTTGCCATCTCCCAACAATTTAGTTGTTCGTGTGTTTCCTGATCTCAGCATTACAATTTTCTAAAATAAACTAAGACTTCTCAGACTTCTCATAATTATCAGAAGATACAAGTCATGTTAAAACAAGCAAAAAATAGTAAAAGAGAGATAAAGATGAAAGTAATAGGGGAACTATACAGAAATGGAGCTAGTGTCTTAATGTAAATAATTATAATTGTGTTGGTTTTCTCATTACTTATATTCCTATTACATAGTATATATTCATTTTATGCTACTCCAAGATATAAATGAATAAACTAAGAATTCTCATGAGGTAATGCATCAGTGTCATAATTTTGCACTATTGTTTCTTTTTCATTTCCCCTACATATTTAGGGTTTTCTTGAGAGAGCGATTGCTCCAATTATCTTTACCTTTCAGAACCTTATTACCAGCAAGTAAATGATAAATGTTTGCTGCCATATGGACTATTTCAAGAACTCTTCACCATCATCTCCTCCTTCTGCTGCCCGTGATGCTCTGGGTATCATTACAGCTCTGTTATGGCACTAATCAAAGGCTTCCTGATGAAGGTGACCATCTGGTTAATGTGTAAAGCAGTCATTTAAAATCAATGCATCATGCCTTTTGGCTGGGTTGAAGTTAAGCGCACTCTCTGAGTCATGTTCTAGTCACACTCTGATTTTCACAGATAAAAAGAATCTTTGTAAAAAGAAGAAACCTCTTGATTACTATATAGGTATAGACAAATAAGATTGATGAGGCCATTGGACTCTGGAGTGCTAAACCAAGGCTTCATTGCAAACAATAATATATTATTTTAAAGTTTAAAAAAATGATCTAAAATCAGTCTTCTGGCCTGTTTCAGAAGGCCTACTAGAGCTCATAAATGAGCAGAAATTTCTGAGAGAGAACACAAAGGTGCTTAAGGGGGAATTCTCTGAGGTACTATCAACAAGCCTTTGCTAATGAAGGTGCAAACTCTGTGGAGAGAATGCGACACTGTTTAACTAAAGTAAAATAATCTCCCGTGTACAGAAGAGCACCAGCATGTTGCTTGACATGAAGAACTTGTTCTGTTGTCAGAGAGGGATTACACATTTGTATATAAAATTTGTGTAAACTTCTCGAGGATGTTCATTGTGGGGACTTCAGAGATATATAGAATACTACTCATGATATGTTTCCTATGTCAAATTATTGCCACTAATACTATTATTAATTAATAATTATAATAAAAGAAATCTGTTGCATAAGTAAAGTCCACTAGGAATAATGCAATTGTTGCAATTGCTGAGAGTCAAGCTTATTTTTTCAGATTTCATTTTATAATCTTTAATATAGTCCTTTGGTAAAAGTTTATTATTTCAATAATTTAACAAAATGTGCATTTTACCAAGAATATTTCATTCTTTGAAACAGAAATCATGAATTTCCTAATAATGTTTTAATTAGTAATATGTCATACAATACTTGAAGTAAAGCAGAGTACAAAACATTGCAATCCTGTGTACTCACATATTTTATTTTTCATTTAAGAAATAATATGACATAATATTAGAATATATAAAATATGCTACTCAAAGCAATTTCTCCTTTATTTGAATTAGAACATCTGGGTTTAAACAATACATGTAAATTCATTTTATTTTAATCAATATATTCTCAAGTCTTTACATATCAATTTACGTTATTAAATACGACTGTTTAAAGAGCATGCATTTTATTTTAAAAAACAAAATGATAAGTTGAACTTTCTTTAATGCTCTATACAAATAAATTTACTGTTTTTATTATATAAATAGTACATTTGAGTTTTGAGTGAAGTATACTTTTGAGCATGACCAACGTTGACAAAAATGGGTTTTCCAAACAAGGAATTCTGCTTACACTATTTCACTCTGCAGTAACTCTATTCCAACATAGCTTTTAATCATTAGCATTTGTTCTTTTAGCACAATGTTTTATTAGGTTTTTAAATATATACACTTAGTTTTGTGGTTTGAATGTCCACTTATATAATTGCAATCAAATTAAAACGGTCACCAATAAAAATCATGTTTTGATATTTTGTATGAAAATATGTGGCATGTTACTATTACCCCAGCACTACATTATATTATCAGAACTGTATCTATCTGTTATTTTTATAGGTACATTTAATTTGCTCATATTGGCCATTTCTCTAAATCTATACTAACACTTTCCAACAGAATCACTTACCCAATGGTCTAAATAAGACAAATAATTTAATAAAAACTTAAATACATAATTTAATAGCATTACAGCACATATTTATGTGTTCAGACACAGTAACAGGAAATAGAAGAGCTATAGAGTTCAATGTTCACTGTGCTTATATACTTAATAGAAAATATGAAACATATCTCTTTACTTCATACATTAGCCTGCCTTAAAGTTAAATATCAAATGATTAAAGAATAATAGGTCAAGAAAATAAGTGTCCAAGGTGTGTAGATTAATTTCTGGGTCTTCAATTTAATTTCATTGTTTAAACTGTCTGTTTCTGTACCAATGCCATGCAGGTTTTATCACTACTACTCTGTAGTATACAGCTTGATGTCAGGGACAGTGATTTCTCCAGAAGTTCATTTATTGTTTAGGACTGTTTTGGCTGTCTTGGGTTTTCCCTTTCCATATGAAATTGAAAATTGTGAAAATCAAGGTCTGTAAAAAATGTGTTGGAATTGTGATGGGATTTCATTGAATCTGTATATTGCTTTTGGTAAGATGGCCATTTTCACTACATTAATCATGGACATGGGAGATCTTTCCATCTTCTGATATCGCCTTCAATTCCTTTCTTCAGGGGCGTGAAGTTTATGTCATATAGATCTTTCACTCGTGTGGTTAGAATTACATCAAGATATTTTTCAATATTTGGGGTTATTTTGAAGGGTATGGTTCTCCTGAATTTCTTTCTCTGCCCACTTATCATTTGTATAAAAGAAGGCTTTTGATTTCTTTGAGGTAAGAAAGGAAAGCATCTTCAAGAGATAGAGCTGGTCTACCTGGATGTATGCATGTAGAAGAAAGCAAATAGCTCCATATTTATCATGTGCATGAAATTTAAGTCCAAGTGGACCAAAGACATCAACATAAAACCAGATACACTAAATATCACAGAAGAGGAAGTGTGAAATAGCCTTGAACTTGTTAGTACTGGAAACAATATCCTTAAGAGAACACTAATGACTCAGGAACTATGATCAACAATTTATAAGATGCTATGAAACTGAAAGTCTTCTGTAAGACAAGGGTCAGTAAGACAAAACATCAGCCTACAGATCAGGTAAAGACCTCCACTAACCCTACGTCAGACAGAGGACTAATATTCAAAATAAATAAAGAATGCTAGATGGAAAGAATCCAACAAAGCAAACAACCCAATAACAGAATTTTTTCAACAAAGGAATCTTGGATATCTGAGAATCACTTAAAAAATGCTAAACATCCCTAGTCAGGGAAATGCAAATAAAAATGACTTTGAGATTCCACGATACACCAGCCAAAATTGATAAGATCAAAAACTCAAGGAATAGGAGGTGGAGAAGGGACAGGGACAGGAGGTGGAGTTGGAGACATACATTGTTGGTTAGATTGCAAACTTGTACAACTACTCTGGAAATCAATCTGGTAGATTCTCAGAAAATGGAAAACATTTCTACCTGAAGACCCAGCTATACTATTCCTTGGCATATATACAAAAGATTGTTCGTCATACTGCAAGTACATCTTCACCACTGTGTCCACAACAGCTGTATTCATTATAGCCAGATGCCCCTCAACCAAAAAAATGAATTCAAAAAATGTGGTTCATTTACATAATGGGATACTACTCATCTATTAAAAACAAGGGTATCATGATTTTTGCAAACAAATAGGTGGAACTAGAAAATTTACTGAGTGAGATAATACAGACCCAAAAGGGCATGCAGGTAATGTATTCAGTGATAAATGGATATTATCCATAATGTACCAAATACCAATGCAATGATATGCCCCAAAGAACCCAAAGAAGTTCAACAATAAAAAGGGGCCAAGTAAGGATGCTTGAATCACCTTTTAAAATCTGACAAATTAGTCATAGTTGACAGAGGAAGGGAGGGAAGTGCCGGGGGGAAGGGAAGGGAAAAGGATAAGGACAAGATCTGGTGTGGTATAAGATAGTAGAGAGACACCCCCAGGCCACGAGAATGAATAGAAATCTATAGCTGCTAGGGATGGGGCATAGGGAGTATCTCCATGAATTCATAGATACCTAAGTGGTACTCCTTGAAATCAATGCAGGTGATCTTAACCAAGTCTCCTAATAGTGGGGACGGGGAACCTGAAGAGGCCACATCCTGTTGTCAGTTTAAGGACATGACCCATTCAAAATTTTTCTTTTATTCCAGAGCTGAGGACTGAACCCAGGGCCTTGCGCTTGCTA
Source organism: Rattus rattus (assembly GCF_011064425.1). Lineage (NCBI taxonomy): Eukaryota > Metazoa > Chordata > Mammalia > Rodentia > Muridae > Rattus > Rattus rattus. Next base: position 75,990,090 of record NC_046160.1, read on the forward strand.
GGCAAGCGCTCTACCACTGAGCTAAATCCCCAACCCCCAAAAACTTTTGACTCAACATTTTCCAGTCTAAAAGAAATGCAGGGATGAAGATGGGGTGAGACTGAAAGAATGACCAACCAATAACTGGCCCGGCTTGAAATTATTCCACGGGCAAACACCAATCCCTGACATTAGTGTTGCTCTATTTTGCTTCCAAATGGGAGCCTAGCATATCTGGCCTCTGAGCGGCTTTACCCAGCAGCAGAGGGAAACAGATGCATATAGTCAGACATTGGACAGAGGTCATGGACTTTTCTGAATGAGTTTGTTCAGGGATTGAAGGTCCTATAGGTGATAAGAATACCATGGGAAGACCAACAGAATCAACTAACATAGATCTCTAGGTACTTTCAGAGTTTGAGCCACCAACCAAAGAACACATGGGCTTGAACAAGTCCCATCCATGTGTGCAGCTAAATCTCCACATTCTTCCCCTACCAACAATTGGAGCAGAAGCTCTCCCTAGAGCTATATGCTGACTGTGGTATTGGTTTCCCAACACTGTTTTCTTCTCTTGGCAAGTGAATGCATTTACCCTGGCAGAGACTTGATGAAAAGGAGTAGAGGGATACAAGGGAGTACCCTCTCAGAGGAGAAGGGGTGGTGGATGGATGGAGAGTCTCTTTGTAGGGGAGACTGAGATAGGACAGCATTTTATTGGTAGTATATAGGTATAAGATTGCATAAGTATTCCAAGGCTCTCACTTCCTTTTTGTTAATACACTCACGCATATTTAGGCAAGTTTTAGGCAATGAATATGATAAGGGATTTTGTTACTCTGGGTAAGGAAGCAATTGTCTAAAGCTCTATAATTGACATTAACAGCCTAGAATAAACTTTTCTTTAAATTACTATACCATAAGTATTCATAATTTCTTTTCAAAATATTTATTGTATATTTTGTTTATAAGTGTTTTCATGCATATTCTTCTGTGAAGTACATTTATGCTTGTTTTCTCACAGCTCAGCAAAGAGGATTGGATCTGCTGTGAGTAGAGTTCTGGATGTTTGTAAACTGCCATGTGAGGGCTGAGATGGGAGCTGAGGTTCTCTGAAAGAGCAGCCAGTGCTCTTACCCAATCAAGAAATCACTGTACATTTCTAGAATGGACACTTTTATTAATATATTTTATTAAATATATTCTCTATGCTTTAAAAGAATGAACTCATATATAACTTTTGATAGGAGCAAGTAGGCGGGATGAGGGGAAGATTATTCACCAAAATGAAGAGAATATGAAGTAGACATCACCTGGAACCTATGATCCTGTAATCAAAGTACAAAAAAAATGTAAAAAGCCAGAACCTGCATGGCTGAAACAATTGCTCCGGGAATGTTATGTTATTTTCCCAAATCCCCAATGCCAAGAATGAAATATCTATGAAACTATGAGCTGCTAGACCAGTAAGTCCCAGAGGCTCTTGAAATAGTGCAAGCTCTTGTGTTTTATCTTTGTGTACAACAAAACTTGATGATAAGCCTATTACTGAAGACACTACAAATCTAAATTTTATGATACATAGATAGCAAACTAGAAGCAATCTGGACACTCTCACCTGCTGGATCACTTTCATAATTCTAGAAGGTACTGTACAGGATGTTGGGGGATAAAAGTACAGCTTTGAGCACTAAAAATTAAATGGAATAAAATAAATTAAAATAAAATAAAAATTTTGCTTGTCAGACAGGATGTACATACTTGTCCAAAAGTGACATGAATATTATGAGGATAATCAAATCAAAACAACAAAGCATCCTGACTAAGTTGAAAGCCTGTTCCATGGGAAAATATCATCCCTAAACCTGAAAATCTGATGAAAAGTCCCTGACAGTTGATGTCACCAATTATTGTGAGTTGTGGCGAATTACATTTGTTTATGTAAATTGTCCATGTAACTACAAAAGAATGTTATTCTCTCTCTTAATCAGAGAAACCTCTCTTTCCAGAGAATGATGGTCTATGCGGTAATTCATGATTTTACAAGGTACTGATAATAAATGATAGATGAGTGCCCGGTCTTAAGCAGGGCATTTTACCCTGTTCTTTAAAACTCATCATAGCAGAAGAGATATTAGAAAGAATCTAAGAACCAGAGAGAAAGAGAAGGGGTGTGAAGTGCTCCCTTCTGGATAAAACAGTCAAGGCAATTACAAACTCAAAAAGCCCACATCAAATATATACAAATATAACCGTATAAACCGTCAGGTTTGGAAGATGGGTTCAGAACACCCTACCCCTCACTACTGAACTATTTTCTCTTGATGAATTCAGGGAGAGAGAGTGTCACTTGAATGAATTATATACTCTCTTATGGACATGCCAAGCTCTAGTTTACCTTGCAAAACCAAAACAAAAGTTATAAAACTAGAAAAGAGATTTGTAGGGAAGAGGAAGTTTCAGAGGCCTCAGAAGAACGTAAAATACCATTAAGGGAGAAAATTACACACATGCATTGTACATATCTAGGAAACTATCAAAGAACAAACATGAGTATTTGTTTTAATGGTGTTATGGATGAATGTAAGGTGAAAATGTTCAAGGGTTAAAGCTTGTTTTCCCTTAACCCAGTGAATAGGCATAACATTTTATAAACCATTCTTAACTTATCCCTTCATTAGCTTTTACTTTGGGCTTCCTTAGTGTAAAACAGATGGTATTTCTGACACTTCGACTGAAAATAGATTTTTTTCTCTTCATTTCTGCTGCACAAGATTTCTAAAGTTTTCTTCCTCTCTTAGTTTTAAAATCAGATATGTATTTTTCTTGAACAAATATTTGCTTTTAAAATTATTTGAAAATAAAATGTAGTTTAACATGCTTTTTAAGCAATTTATTATTTTTACGAATAATGATCTAGTGATGACTAAGGCAGGCTTTTCAATGCCAGACAGAATATAATACACTGCTTCCACACAAGGACAGTTACTAATTAAACACTATATGGTGCACTATAAAAAAAGAACAATAACAATAGAAAATGCAAAGCAGGAAGTAATATGAGCAATGTTGTGTTCATCTGTGGGAAGTTATGAACATATGATAGATAATAAAAATAGACACCACTTAGATAACAGTAAATATAGTCTTCAGACCCATGAAATGTTCATCTTTGGAGAAAACACTAGAGAAGAATATTCTTGGCAAAAAGAACCAATCTGAAAATACCTTCAAGCAGGCCATCTAGTAAGGATAATGTTTTAGGTAAAAGTAAATATACAATCAATTGAATATACACATTAGACAACTTTCTTTATCTTGTTTTTAGATATTATCATGAACACTAATGTTGCCAGAGGACACAAAGGTCAAATTTATGGGTAATTTAGGGAACAAAAGTCTATCCAAAGGTTAAATATCATATGGTGTTAGAACCACAATCAGTTCCAATTTTTCTGTCATATCAAAAAATTTTTCTTATATGTGAAATTATGAAAATCATTTAGAAATAGTAATTCATTTTAATAAATATTTAGACAAATCTGTGAAAATTGCTTTCAACTGAAGTATTATCTGTCATGTGATTTCAGTTTCTCTTTTTTCTTTCTACCGTTCTTTCTTCCTTCCTTTCTTCTTTCCTTTCTTTCTTTCTTTCTTTCTTTCTTTCTTTCTTTCTTTCTTTCTTTCTGGAATAGAAGTGGGTAAAGATACAATTTATCATTGGCATATTTCTGCTAAGACCTATCAAGCGTTCCATGAACTGGAGTCATCATACTAAAGGGAAATTTCTCACTGTTTTAAAGCCATTTAACATGTATGCACATGGAAGAAACAATGTTCTGCCTTTTAATATAAAAATAAGATTTTGTCTAGAATATGGCCTGTTTGATATGGAGAAACTATTATTTGTTTTTAACATTTTGGTAAAATAATACAGAACCAGGCAGTTCTCTGCTATACATGTGTCAGGGGCCTTGGCCCAGTTCCAGTATTTGTATGCTGCCAGATGGTGGTTCAGTATCCGAGAGGTCTCAGGGGTCCAGGTTAGTTGAGACTGCTGGTCTTCCTATGGAGTCACCTTTCTCCTCAGCTTCTTCTAACCTTCCCCTAATATAATCATAGGAGTCCCTGTGACAGACAGAAGATGACTGACTGCCACACTGGGTTTAGTTTGAGCAAGGTACCTCAAAACTCACCCTCACAGTGACATACTTCCTCTAAAAATCCCACACGTATAATAAGGCCATACCTCACAGTAGTACCAATTTCTATAGGCCAAACCTTCAAACAGAGGAATCTATTGTGACTGTACCTATTTAAATCACCATAACACAAATAGAGGCATACTTGCTGGGTTGTAATTATTTTCCATATACTGTGCACATAGAACAGAATAATCTCTAGGATTGTCTGGCTAGACAATTTAGCATACTTGGTGAGCCCTAGGTCCTAGTTAGATACTTTGTTTCAAAGGAGAAAATAATTGAACGTCAACTGAGGATCAGTGTTTGAGGTTATGACCTGTTTCTACATATATTTGAGCATAAATGATCTAAGAAAAAAGGATTATGGATTGCATTTTAGGGGTATATCTGAGGCCCTCAACACATATACAGCAGAGGGCTGCCTGATCCGATGTCAGTGAGAGAAGACAAGCCTAATCCTGGAGAGATTTGAGGCCCCAGGGAGTGGGGAGGCCTGGTGAGGAGGGAGCATCCTATTAGACACAGGGGGAGGAGACATGGCATGAGGCACTGTGGAAGGGAGGACCAAAAGGGAGCAAAAACTGGACTATAAAAGAACAACAACAGCAACAACAACAAAAAAAACAACAACAACAACAATAACAATAACGACAACAGCAACATGTATGTACTGGACATGGAAACCATACATATTCAAATGTTTGAGAGTCAAACAGTTTACTGACTGAGCCATTTTCTCAGTCCCTTTTGTATTATTTCTAAACTTGGACTTTATTCTTATGGAATGTAACATGCAGAGTGCTTAGGATAGAGTTAAAGACTTGTCTGAGTGAGGTTTATTGCTGTGGATCAAGCTCTAATAGGTAACAGTGTGGAACAAACCTGAAATCTGACCTTCAAATCTTTAAATGCATTATTTTTCAGGAGGAAAACCTCTGCTATAAAACAGGTGACATAAGTAAGTCTAGCACATGGTATTACTCTTCTACATCACTTTTATTCTGGCTTAATGAATTATTTTGTAAATATTTCCACATATTAATTGAAATAGAATAGATTTTCAAAACATTCAGCAAATATAATATATGTAGTTTAAATGATTTCATTTATTATGAAACATTTGTGATATCACAATAATTAAGGCAATATAAAAATGTAAATATTATTTATTGCATGTACTACATATTTAATAAACTAGATACATTTTAATATGTACACACAGTGTTGGTAAGTTGTATATGTATGTGTGTGTCATTTTCTAATCAGTTTTTTGTCCATTGATTTACATGCCTGGATCTATGTGCAGGCGTGTCTACATGAAGTAAAAATGAGATATATTTTCTCAGTTGATTAAAAGAATAACATTTGCATTAAATATAGGCACTGAGTTATACAGATGTGCCCTTAGGATAGCTGATGCTATGATGAAAAATAGAAAGATTATTAAAAGATGAAACTTATGGAAATTATATAGCATTTATTTATTTTATTTTATTTTACTTTATTTTATTTTGGCTTGATCCATGGATCCCCTGCATTTAAAAATATATTTAATTTTTTTCACTTTTCTTATCTTGGATTTTAAATTTACATTTAAATTTTATCTCCTTTCCCAGTTTCCCATCCAGAAAACACTATCCCATTTACCTCCCCCTGCTCCTATGAGGGTACTTCCCAACCCACATACCCACTCCCTCCTGCCTCCCCACCCAGGCATTCCCCTACCCTGGGGCATCACAGGACCAAGTGCCTCTATTTCCACTGATGACTGACAAGGCCATTCTCTGCTACATATGAGGCTGCAGTCATGGGTCACCTCCATCTGTACTCTTTGGTGGTTTTATTCTTGAGAGCTCTAGAGATTCTGATTGGTTGACATTGATGTTCTCGTATCTGGTTACAAATCCCTTCATCTCCTTCAGTTCTTTCTCTAACTTTCCTTAATGGAATGGTCGGCTGCTAGCATCTGTCTCAGTATTTGTCAGGTTCTTGCAAAGCCTGTCAGGAGACAGCTATATCAGGCTCCTGTCAACATGTGCTCCTTGGATTCATCAACATTATCTAGTCTTGGTGAATGTATTTATATGGGCAATATTCCCAGGTTGAGCAGGCTATGAATGGCCATTCCTTCAGTGTCTGCTCCAAACCTTTTCTCCATATCCCCTCCTATGAAGATTTTAGACATCCTTCTTGAGTTTCATGTGGTCTGTGTATTGTATCTTGGGTAATTCAAGCTTTTGGGTTAATATACACTTATCGGTGAGTACATACCATGTGTGAATTTTTGTGGTTGGGTTAGCTCACTCAGGATGGCATTTTCTAGTTCCATCCATTTGCCTATGAATTTCATGAAGTCATTGTTTTTGATAGTTAAGTAGTATACCATTGTGTAAATGTATCACATTTTCTGTATCCATGCCTCTGTGGAAGGACATCTGGGTTCTTTCAAGTTTCTGGCAATAAGGATGCTCTGAAAATATAGTGGAGCATGTGTCTTTGTTGTATGTTGGGGCATCTTTTGGGTATATGCCCAAGAGAGGTATAGCTGGGTCCTCAGTTAGCACTATGTCCAATTTTCTAAGAAACCAGCAGACTGAATTCCAGAGAGGTTGTACAAGCTTGTAATCCAACCAAAAATGGAAGAGTGTTCCACTTTCTCTACATCCTCAACAGCATTTGCTGTCACCTAAGTTTTAGTCTTAGCTATTTTCAATGGTGTGAGGTGGAATCTCAGGGTTGTTTTGAATTGCATTTTCCTGATGACAAAGGATGTTGAACATTTCCTTAGGTACATCTCAGACATTCAATATTCCTCAGCTGATAATTCTTTGTTTAACTCTGTGCCCCATATTTTAATAGGGTTATTTGGCTCTCTGGAGTCTAACTTCTTGAGTTCTTTGTATATATTGGATATTAGTCCTCTATCAGATGTAGGATTGGTAAAGATCTTTTCCCAATCTGTTGGTTGCTGTTTTATCATAATAACAGTGTCCTTTGCCTTTCAGAAGTTTTGCAATTTTATGAGGTCCCATTTTTTGACTCTTGATCTTAAAGCATTAGCCTCCAGTGTTGTCTTTAGGAAAATTTCACCAGTGCCTGTGTATTCAAAGCCCTTCCCCATTTTTTCTTCTATTAATATGAGAATATCTGGTTTTATATGGAGGTCCTTGATCCATTTGGACTAAAGTTTTGTATGGGGCTATAAGAATGGATTGATTTGCCTCTTCTACATGGTCTTCCCCTGACTGCTCCTATATTCCTATAGTCAGAGGCACTATGCAGTTTCCTCTTTGGCCAGGGATGTGGGAGAGGTGGGCAGAAGTGGTGGACTGTCCTGTGGTCTCAGGATTGTCTGAACTTCTGTGTTTCGCTCTCTCCCCCAGGGGTTTTGGGTGCCAGGAGCTGTTGGATGAGTTCAGATCAGTTCCAAGCACAGCCAGGAACTGGAAGTGACCTGTACCAGAGAACTTTTACCTTTGTGTATCCTGAGTCCACCAGGAAAGTCGCTTGGAGGAGAAAAAGTCAGTCTTACCAGCTCACAGGTATGTAGGTGCTCTTGGTGACCAACTTTCGACTCTCCATGCAGGCAGGACGCCCCTGACTGCTCCTAGTTCTCTATCCCCAGGGCTCACAGATGGTACTAGGTCATTTCCTCTTGGGTTGGGAATGTGGGCAGAGAGTAGCCTCTCTGAGTTCTCAGGAGTGTCCAGCTCAGGACTCTGAGAGTCCAGCTCTCTCCCCATAGGATTTAAGTTCAGAGCCATGTGTACTCTTCAGTTGGTGGTTTAGTCCCTGGTAGCTCTGGTGGTTTTGGTTGGTTGATATTGTTTTTCTTCCCATGGGGTTGCAAACCCTTTCAGTTTCTCTCTAACTTCAACTGTGGCCCCTGTGCTCAGTCCAGTGGTTGGTTGTGTACCTCTGCCTTTGTATTTGTCAGGCTCTGACAGAGCCTCTCAGATGATAGCTATTGACAGGCTCCTGTCTTCAAGCACTTCTTGGCATCTGCAATAGTGTCGGATTTGGCGTCTGTACATGGGATGGATCCCTAGTTTTGGCAGTCTCTGGATAGCCTTTCCATCAGTCTCTGCTCCACTATTTGTAGGTATATATCCTTTAGACAGGAGCAATTCTGTGTTATAAGTTTGGGAAGGGTGGGTGACTGCATCCCCCAATCGAGGGCCTTGTATTATCTTTTTGGATATGGTTTCTACAGGTTCTCCCTCCCTTTGTTGGATGTTTCAGTTAATCGTCCCTATTGTCCTTGTAGCACCTTGCTTTTCTGGCATCTGGGACTTCCTGGTAGCTACCCCAAATTGCCTATCTCCCATTGCTACACACCTCTGTTTAAATTCCTGATCCTTTGCGTTTATTTGCATTTCAAATATTATCCTCTTTCATGACTTCCCCTCTGGAAACCACCTATCCTATCCTCCTTCCCCCTGCTTCTATGAGGGTGCTCCCCCACCCACCTTCCCATTCCAGCCACCCTGCCCTGGCATATTCATACACTGGGAAATTGAGCCTTCCCAAGACCAAGGACCTCTCCTCCCATTGATGTCCTACAAGGACAGTCTCTGCTACATATGTGACTGGAGCCACGAATCCCTCCTTGTGTACTCTTTGGTTGGTTGTTTAGTCCCTGGGAGCTCTGGGGTCTCTGGTTAGGTGATATTGTTGTTCCTCCTATGGGGTTGCAAACCCCATCCAATTCCATCAGCCCTTTCTCTAACTCCTCCACTGGGGTCTCCTTGCACAATCCAATGGTTAGCTGCAAGCATCTTCATCTGTATTTGTCAGAATCTGGCAGAGCATCTCAGGAAACAGCTATATTAGGCTCCTGTCACCAAGCACTTCTTGGCATCTACGAGAGTGTCTGTGTTTGGTGGTTTCTATATATGGCATGGATTCACAGTGGGTCAGTTTCTGGCTGGCCTTTCCTTCTAGAAGTTTGAATAAGTGTATAGACACAGAGCCTTAGTAAAGTACATGTTGTTGTATATGACATGGTTTCAGTCCTATCTCAAACACTCATGATGAGCATAGAAATCTTCGTGGTAAATAACTCCTGAACTATTGAAAAGGATACTAAGTAAATCCAAGAAGTAAATTAATTCTCTTCCTTGTGAGGCTGTACAATAATGAGGGAATATACTACATGTCCTAAAATTTAATCTCTACATTTTTTGAGTTTTTCCTGAATCCAAAGTAAGAGTCGTACCCTACAAGAATAAACCATCAGATTTCTGAGAAATTGGAGTTACCACTGTTTGCAAGCCACAATATGGGTGCTGAGGTTGAAACCCATGACCTCTCCAAAAATGGAAAAATCCTCTTAACCCTCTAGTCACCTTTCCTGCACCATTTATATTGCATCATTTACATATTGTTTTAATCACTGCTTCTTCTATAAACTAAGTTCTTAGATAGTTTCTCAACATTTGTTCAGTGGAGGAATCACAGTAAAAAGAATAGCTAAGGCTATATTATATGACACTGACATGCTGTCTATTGCTATAAGGAGTTGCCTAACACTATTATAAAGAGGCACTCAATATTCCATTATTAAAGACAGATACATAAACTGTATCACATTACAGTACAAGATGAAATATGTTATGTAACAATGGAATACATAGAGTTGAAATGAAAGCAGGAAAGAGAGAAATAATTATTTAAGGATTTGGTATTTTAATTTTTGGAAGACCCACTAAAGATACCCATACTAAAATGTCAGTGTATTATTTGAATAGCATTATTTGCATTTGTATTTTTATTCTCCATTTATAAAAACTTATTTCTGTTGGGAATGAAAAAGCAATTAACCATCAACTACTTGTGATCACCTGTGAAACAGATGTGCTTACTAAACTAATTCATAAGAATTAATTCTTAGAAGTCACACTATGTTGTCTCCAGTATCATGGATTGTCATGCTTTTGCTGGGAACAAAAACCATCACACAATCATTTTTCATTCTGAGAACATCTTTCAATACAGTATTTTGCCCTACCCTGTTGGAATTCATTTTACTCTTATGTCCTTAAGCCCTTCCCTGACTCTCATCTCAGTTTTCATTTATAAGCATGCCACAGGCACCGCCAATGTTCTTCTCAGCTACTTTTCAATATTTCTTTGCATTTCAAGGCCTCACCTTCTTCAGTGAGTAAAGAGGATATTTTCAAGTACTATTTTTGATGCTTTCTTTCTCCACTTTATATTGGAATAAATACATTGTGACAGGAAACCCATTCTTCCTAAATAGTGGCTAGTTCTATTTTATATTGTAGCCATTAAATTGATTTAAATGAAAAAAAAAATATATATATAAATATATATTCATATATTCTTTATATATCTTCATATAAATTTTGACATCCTAATATTACCTAATAATATACCAATATTTAGTACAAACATAAGTTATTTGAAAATTTAAAACTCTTAACATTTTTGTTTGTTAGATATATTTCTGCTTATATTTTCTAGAGTCTTGCTTTCATATTACTTTTGGTAATATACTATTGATCATTTTTCTTTCTACAACACCAAAATAAAAAATCTCAGAGAAACAATTCAATTCAACTTTATGTTCTTATGCTAATTAGGATGATTTACAGTGTCATATTTATTTTATAATATCAAAAAGTATTTTAACATAACTAATTTAATCAGCACAACTTTTTTTTTCAAATTTTGCAAAGTAAAGTATCTTCAAGAAGTATGAAAACCAGTTCAGATCCTGATAAGTCTAAAGTTAGAGATGTACAAAGAAAGCTTCTATTATTTTTTGTGCTAATGATAAATTATTTGTGGTGTTCATATGTCTTTATTTTGATAAAATAAATATATGGGAAAGTTTTATATACAACATTTTCCCATATATCACCAAATAGAAATTAATAATAATGTTTTTACCTGATAACCACAGACAAGGAAAATTTGAATCATTTCTTACTTACTTACTTTTAATCTGATTCAGATCAATTTTATTTATATTATATATCTTATACCTAATATATAATTACAGCAGCTATTTAATTGACATAGCTATTTAATTAAAATTATTTCACTTTTATCAATATATTAAAGTTCCTTACTATCATTTTTTTAAATTATATAATATTTTAAGGCTGTGAAGAGACTGTATTTTTAAGAATACTAGAACTTCTTAGTCCTGTTTAACCCATAGCTCAAGTGTAAATACAAGTACACTCCACTCAATCTGGTATCTACCATTCTATTCTCAGTCCCATGATATAAATATTTTTAAATTTACATATTACATAATGACATCTCCTTCTATTCATACTATTGGAAATTATACAAAGATTTCCCAATTGTTATGATTAAGTTGAATTCTGTGGCACATATATGTGAGCATATATAACTATTCATCTAAACATCATTGATCAGTAAAAATTGATATTCATGGCTAATCATTTAATGTTGGATAACCACTTGTTTTGCTCTTCAATGGAGTAGAATATTTCTCCTGCTTGAAGCATTCCTCAGTTTCCTGTAGTTCTTTGAGAAGGATTGAGGCCTCATGATGTAACACCATCCCCACACCACATTCCTGTTAGTTTGTCTATTGATGTCATCCTTGTTCAGGTCAGCTCTAAAGAAATATACATATAAGTAGTATTATTCAGACTTTGCAGATGGTATTTGTGTATTTAGGAATAAACAATAGACAATTTTTGAAAAGGTCATAAATTTGAAAGACAGCAAGAGGGTATATAAGGTGGTTTGAACGTAGGGAATAGAAGAGGAAAATGATATAATTATATTATACTCTCAAAAATGACACTCAAAACTGCAAGGAGAGAGCATTTCATTCCAATAAGAATGGGTATTACCAAACAGACAGCGGCTAATGAAAGCTTGTGAAGATGTAAATAAATAAAACATCTGTCAGTTTTTTTGTTTGTCTGTTTTAACTTAAGGTTACTATAGTTATTATGAAAACAGTGTAGAGGTTCTTCAAATAATTAGAAATAGAGTTAATATATGATCCATAAATCCTGTTGCTGGAAATATAACCACAGATAATGCAATTAATGTGTCAAAAATCTGTGTTTCTATACATTTTCAGTGCTACTCACAGGAGAGAAAGTAGAAAAACAATTCTCCATTGTGTTATTATTTCATGTGTATGATGTGTTTGCCTGTGGTTTTGTGTCTGATGTATATGCATGTAACTACAGGTGTGTATGTGCATGTGGAGGAACAAGGTAGTAGATATTTAATGTTTCCATGGTCATTCTCTCGATCCCAATCTCTCTTTTTTGATACAGGTTGTTTTACTGAACCATGAGATAATTGTTTCCTTTAAGCTGGTTGGACATTGAAATTCAGGGATCCAACAATCCTGTGTCCTCAAGACTGTGTGGCTCAAATTATTGGCATATGTGTTGTGTCACTTTATTGCATAAACATCAAGGATTTAAACCTAGGCCAACAATTTCATACAGAAGTAACTTGGCAACTATGACATATATGCAGAGGACCAAGTTCAGATTTATACACGTTCCCTCATCTGTGTGAACCCACTTGAGTCCCAGTCATATCATTCTGTGGACTATATTCTTTGTATGCCCTTAATCTGTCTGGCTCCTCTAATCTTTCCTCCCCTTCTCCAGAGGTCTCCCCAAGCTGCATCTAATATTTGCCTGTAGGACTCTGTGTCTGTTCCCATCAGTTACTGGCTGAAGTCTTTCTGCTCTGTCTAATGATTAAGATTATGCTAAGCTTGGGAGGTTCTTCACTGTGGGAGTGATACTGTGTCTGATTCCTTTTGTCTGTATATGGGACCATTTTCCTTGTACTACGTTGGCTCTTCCAGACTTGGTGAGAGAATATGTACCTGGTTTTATTTTACCTTGTTATGCCATAGTTGGTTGATGTCCCTGGAAAATCTGCTCTTGTCTGAGGGGAGGTGAAGTTGGGGTAGATTTGAGGAAAAGGGGAGATAGGGGGGAGAAACTGAGCAGAAGAAAAGGACAAGCAACTACAGTTGGATTATGATATATTAGAGAAGAATAAATAAAAAAGAAAACAAAAAAGCAGATTTGCAAACTAAAAAACTCTACAGTTCCTAATATGTTTGTCTTATTTTACTTTATACTTTAATCTTAAATAAAATTTTATTTAAGAGATTATACCATAACATCATTTCTTT